>NW_026883871.1:0-5219 GCF_032173495.1 Musca vetustissima
ATGGAAGCTATGTTATATCTATATCTGAACCGATTTCAAGGAAACTTGTCAAAGATTAATTTTCGATGTGTCAATCGGCCTAGCTATGGATCTTTAGTGCACCATTTACATAAAATCGGGCGAAAATATATATAGGAGGTGTACACATCATTTTAGACTTAGTTCAGTACGCTATGCCAAATTTCGTGGAAATCGAAAGATATATATGGACTTTGATAACTTCTAGACTTAATTCAGTATCCTATACCAAAAGTCGTGTCAATCAAATAATTTGCAGGGACTTTGGTGCACCATTTACCTAAAATCGGTCGAACATATATATGGGAGTTATATATAAATCTGACCCGATTTTCACGAAACTTAGCACACATCATTCTGGACCTAATTCAATACTCTGCGCCAAATTTCGTGCAAATCGAAAGGTATATAGGGACTTTGGTGTACCATTTACATAAAATCGGACAAAACTATATATGGGAGCTATATCTAAATCTGAACCGATTTTCACGAAACTTAGCACACATCATTCTGGACCTAATTCAATACTCTATGCCAAATTTCGTGCAAATCGAATGGTATATAGGGACTTTGGTGTACCATTTACATAAAATCGGACAAAACTATATATGGGAGCTATATCTAAATCGGAACCGTTTTTCACGAAACTTAGCACACATCATTCTGGACCTAAATCAATACTCTATGCCAAATTTCGTGCAAATCGAATGGTATATAGGGACTTTGGTGCCCCATTTACCTTAAATCGGCCGAAAATATATATGGGAGCTATATCTAAATCTGGACCGATTTTCACGAAACTTAGCACACATCATTCTAGACAAAATTTGTGCTAATCAAAAGATTTGCTGGGACTTTGGTGCACCATTTACCTAAAATCGGACGAACATATATATGGGAGCTATATCTAAATCTGAGCCGGTTTTCACGAAACTTACCACACGTCATTCTTGACCTAATCCAGTACTCTACGCCAAATAGCACACATCCTATGATTTTCACGAAACATAGCACACATCATTCTAGACTTAATTAAATACGCTATGCCAAAATTGGTGCAAATCGAATGATTTTCGTGCACTTTGATGCACAATTTACCTAAAAACGGAAGAAACTATATATGGGAGCTATATCTAAATCTGAACCGATTTTCAGGAAATTTATTACACATCATTCTAGACTTAACTCAGTACCCTATACCAAAATTCGTGCAAATCAAAAGATTCGCAGGGACTTTGGTGCACCATTTACCTAAAATCGGAAGAAACTATATATGGAAGCTATATCTAAATCTGAACCGATTTTTCATGAAACTTAGCACACATCATTCTAGACTTAATCCAGTAGGCAATACCAAATTTTGTGCAAATCGAAAGATATATAGGGACTTTGGTACATCATTTACCTTAAATCGGACAAAAATATATATGGGAGCCATATCTAAATCTGAACAGATTTTTCCCAATTTCAATAGGGTTCGTTCTTGGGCCAAATAAGTGACGTGTGCCAAATTTCATCCAGTTCGGATCATAAATGTGACCTGTACCTTGTTTACAATTTATCATCAACAGAAGGACGGACAGACGGACGGACATTCATAAATCGACTCAGAAAGTGATTCTATGCATATTCTATCCACGCCTTGTGTTGATCCTTTAAAAAAATATTCCTTAAAAAAATCCACGCCTTGTGTTGATCCTTGAAAAAATATTCCTTAAAAAAATCCACGCCTTGTGTTGATCCTTGAAAAAATATTCCTTAAAAAAATCCACGCCTTGTGTTGATCCTTGAAAAAATATTCCTTAAAAAAATCCACGCCTTGTGTTGATCCTTGAAAAAATATTCCTTAAAAAAATCCACGCCTTGTGTTGATCCTTGAAAAAATATTCCTTAAAAATTCCACGCCTTGTGTTGATCCTTAAAAAAATATTCCTTAAAAAATCCACGCCTTGTGTTGATCCTTGAAAAAATATTCTTTAAAAAATCCACGCCTTGTGTTGATCCTTGAAAAAATATTCTTTAAAAAATCCACGCCTTGTGTTGATCCTTGAAAAAATATTCTTTAAAAAATCCACGCCTTGTGTTGATCCTTGAAAAAATATTCTTTAAAAAATCCACGCCTTGTGTTGATCCTTGAAAAAATATTCTTTAAAAAATCCACGCCTTGTGTTGATCCTTGAAAAAATATTCTTTAAAAAATATTCTTTAAAAAATCCACGCCTTGTGTTGAATCCTTGAAAAAATATTCTTTAGAAAATCCACGCCCCACCTGATCCTTGAAAAAATATTCCTTAAAAAAATCCACGCGTATGTCTGTGATAGTCCTTCCCAAAAAATATTCCTTTAAAAAATCCACGCCTTGTGTTGATCCTTGAAAAAATATTCTTTAAAAAATCCACGCCTTGTGTTGATCCTTGAAAAAATATTCTTTAAAAAATCCACGCCTTGTGTTGATCCTTGAAAAAATATTCTTTAAAAAATCCACGCCTTGTGTTGATCCTTGAAAAAATATTCTTTAAAAAATCCACGCCTTGTGTTGATCCTTACTCTCTTAAAAAAATTCTTTAAAAAATCCACGCCTTGTGTTGATCCTTGAAAAAATATTCTTTAAAAAATCCACGCCTTGTGTTGATCCTTGAAAAAATATTCTTTAAAAAATCCACGCCTTGTGTTGATCCTTGAAAAAATATTCTTTAAAAAATCCACGCCTTGTGTTGATCCTTGAAAAAATATTCTTTAAAAAATCCACGCCTTGTGTTGATCCTTGAAAAAATATTCTTTAAAAAATCCACGCCTTGTGTTGATCCTTGAAAAAATATTCTTTAAAAAATCCACGCCTTGTGTTGATCCTTGAAAAAATATTCTTTAAAAAATCCACGCCTTGTGTTGATCCTTGAAAAAATATTCTTTAAAAAATCCACGCCTTGTGTTGATCCTTGAAAAAATATTTTTTAAAAATCCACGCCTTGTGTTGATCCTTGAAAAAAAAATATTCTTTAAAAAATCCACGCCTTGTGTTGATCCTTGAAAAAATATTCTTTAAAAAATCCACGCCTTGTGTTGATCCTTGAAAAAATATTCTTTAAAAAATCCACGCCTTGTGTTGATCCTTGAAAAAATATTCTTTAAAAAATCCACGCCTTGTGTTGATCCTTGAAAAAATATTCTTTAAAAAATCCACGCCTTGTGTTGATCCTTGAAAAAATATTCTTTAAAAAATCCACGCCTTGTGTTGATCCTTGAAAAAATATTCTTTAAAAAATCCACGCCTTGTGTTGATCCTTGATCCACGCCTTGTGTTGATCCTTAAAAAAATATTCCTTAAAAAATCCACGCCTTGTGTTGATCCTTGAAAAAATATTCCTTAAAAAATCCACGCTTTGTGTTCATCCTTGAAAAAAAAAATTCCTTAAAAAATCCACGCCTTGTGTTGATCCTTGAAAAAAAATTCCTTAAAAAATCCACGCCTTGTGTTGATCCTTGAAAAATATTCCTTACAAAATCCACGCCTTGTGTTGATCCTTGAAAAAATATTCCTTAAAAAATCCACGCCTTGTGTTGATCCTTGAAAAAATATTCCTTAAAAAAATCCACGCCTTGTGTTGATCCTTGAAAAAATATTCCTTAAAAAAATCCACGCCTTGTGTTGATCCTTGAAAAAATATTCCTTAAAAAATCCACGCCTTGTGTTGATCCTTGCAAAAATATTCCTTAAAAAAAACCACGCCTTGTGTTGATCCTTGAAAAAATATTCCTTAAAAAAATCCACGCCTTGTGTTGATCCTTGAAAATATATTCCTTAAAAAATCCACGCCTTGTGTTGATCCTTGAAAAAAAAATTCCTTAAAAAAATCCACGCCTTGTGTTGATCCTTGAAAAAAAATTCCTTAAAAAATCCACGCCTTGTGTTGATCCTTGAAAAAATATTCCTTAAAAAATCCACGCCTTGTGTTGATCCTTGAAAAAATATTCCTTAAAACATCCACGCCTTGTGTATCCTTGAAAAATATTTTTTTTTTAATCCACGATTTGTGTAGGTCCTTGAAAAAATATTTTTTAAAAAATCCACGCCTTGCGTTGATCCTTGAAAAAATATTCCTTAAAACATCCACGCCTTGTGTATCTTTGAAAAATATTTTTTTAAGAATCCACGCCTTGTGTATCTTTGAAAAAACAATTTTCAAAAAATCATTGCCTTGTGTAGGTCCTTCAAAAAAGATTGTTTTGACAAATCCACGCCTATGTATTTCTTCCCAGTGTATAAATATTTATTGTTGCTCGTAGCACTTGAACTTCATGTGCACCACTCACTCGTCTTGCATTGACTTTGCCAATCACTTATGTCAGAGCCACTTTCACTTCAAGAACTGCTTGAAATGCAGCTGCATCATTGTCATCACAACCACCACAGCATCACCACCATCATCTGCATCATCATCCTCGGCAACCGAACCACAGGTTATTTGAATATTTAAGAAGAAGCTGCAGCAGCAGGAGGAGGATGCAATGGAGCAGGCTTGGGGTTTTGGGCCTTTTGTTCGGGCTCAGTGTTCGGTGTAGTATTCTTGGTAAAGGTGTTGGTTCTAGATCCTTTAGTAGAATTTCAAGTGGTATTTAAACATCGATGATTGGCTATTAAGAGATATTCACACGTTAACCACTTAACACAATGACATGGCTAACACACACAGTCACACACACCTAATAGACTGACTAATGTAAAAATAATTGATGGGAAAGTACTCAGGTGGTGTTGGAGATGGGTGGGTTGGGTTGTTGGTATGGTAGGAAACTGAAAAATATGCAAAGTAAATCTGTTCAAATAAATTGTTTAAGCGGAAGAAAACTGTTATCTCAATAGCTCGAAAGGTATTTAGGAGGGAGGACATACGGCAGGGTATTTTGTATTAACCTAAAGCCAGACGAGACGGAAGGACATTCTGCCACACAATTCAGTGCACAAATATAAAAGTTTTGTATAAATGGACGGGCAGATGAAGAACGCACAGCAGTTCGGCATGGAGGTGTACAGCCAGTCAGCCTGTCGAACAATCTACCAGCCTAACACGCAACCAGCCAGCCAGTCAGCCCAGCCGACTGGCAATAAGTCATTCAGCCAGAAAGTCATAGGCTGTTCGACCGATTAATTTGGCACTTTAAGCCCAATCGACTACAACAACGACGGCAACAAGAGCAAGGGC
>NW_026883872.1:0-5347 GCF_032173495.1 Musca vetustissima
TATAGTTTCGTCCGATTTCATGTAAATGGTGCACCAAAGTCCCTATATATCCTTCGATTTGCACGAAATTTGGAATAACGTACTTAATTGATCCTGGAATGATGTCTGCCAAGTTTCATGAAAATCGGTCCAGATTTCTAAATAGCTCACATATATAGCTCACATATTTTAAGTAATTGACGCACCAAGGAACCAATAGGAACAAAACGTTCTGAAATTAGTATAACCTAACCTGTGACAAGTTTGTTTGAAATCGCTTAATATTTGGATAGAACTTCCATATATATATTCGCCCGATTTCAAGTAAATTGGGCATGAAACTCCTCATGTTAGTCAGATTGTTATCAAAGTTTGCACAACTTACAAAATTGAGCATAGAATTACGTAGTTGCGTTTTCTAGAAGTACAGACATAGCCCAACGGATGACCTATTTATATTTGTTTGAAGTCGATTTACATATTTTATGGATAGATCTAGGTAGATTCATATTTAGATAAATATCACATATTTTATTTCAACCAATTTTTAATAGTCCTGTTTAATATACCCATAGTGGTGAAGGGTATCATATAGTCGGCCCCGTCCGACTTTACTACTTTCCTTTACTGTTTTTTTTTGTACCCTTCATCACACTGTGGTACAGGGTATTATGTCTTTGTACATATGTTTGTAACATATTTTGAGAATATGCATAGAATCACTTTCTGAGTTGATTTATGTCCATGTGCGTCTGTCCGTCCGTCCATGTATTTTTGTTAACAAAGTGCAGGTCGCATTTATAATCTGATTTGGATGAAATTTGGCACAGGTCACTTGATTGGCCCAAGGACGAACCCTACTAAAATTGGAGAAAATCGGTTAAAATTTAGATATAGCTTCCATATATATTTTTGTCCGATTTTAAGTAAATGGTGCACCAATGTCCCTATATATCATTCGATTTGCATGCAATTTGGTATAGCGAATTAAATTGAGTCTATAATGATATGTGCGAAGTTTCGCGAAAATCGGTTCAGATTTGGATATAGCTCCCATATATAGTTTCGTCCGATTTTATGTAAATGGTGCACCAAAGTCCCTATATATCTTTCGATTTGCACCAAATTTGGCATAACATACTGAATTGAGCCTAGAGTAATGTCTGCCAAGATTCGAGAAAATCGGTCCAGATTTAGATATAGCTCCCATTTATAGTTTCGTCAGATTTTATGTAAATAGTGCACCAATGTCCCTATATATCATTCGATTTACACGAAATTTGGCAAAGCGTAATGAATTAGGTATAGAATGATGTGTGTTAAGTTTCGTAAAAATCGGTTGAGATTCAGATATAGCCCCCATATATATTTTCGTCCGATTTTATGTAAATGGTGCACCAAAGTCCCTATATATCCTTCGATTTGCACGAAATTTGGCATAGTGCACTGAATTGAGTCTAGAATGGTGCGTTTTACTTTTCGTAAAAATCTGATCAGATTTAGATAAATCCTTCGATTTGCACGAAATTTTACATAGCATACTGAATTAAGTCTAGAACGATGCGGTTTAATTTTCGTGAAAATCTGTTCAGATTTAGATATACCTCCCATATATATTTTCGTCCGATTTTAGGTAAATAGTGCACCAAAGTCCCTATATATCCTTCGATTTATTTTGAACACTTTGACTTTGTCCATTAATATATTTTCGTCCGATTCAATATAAATTGTGCACTAAAAACTAAAAGTTTGGCTGTCTGCCACACAATGTACTGAAGTTACTATAACATTTCGTGTATCAAGTTTTCTTGAAATCGGTTCAGATTTACATATTGCTCCTATATATACTTTCGTTTTAAGTAAATGATGCACTTAAAACCCAAAGCTAGGCCAATTGACACAACGTTACTGAAATTAGTATAAATTAATCTCTGGCAAGTCTCTTTGCAAAATTAGGATTGGTTGCAGAATGGCATGTGTTGGGATTGACGTTAGTCGGTTTACTTATAGATAAAGATCATGTCAATATTTCTTCGTGGTGGTGAAGGGTATCATATAGTCGGCCCAGTCCGACTATACTACTTTCCTTGCTTTTTTTTTTTTTTTTGAAAATTCAGTTTTTTCCCCCAATTCTCACACATTCCTAAATAATTGTATTTATCTTATTTATATCTAAAAAAAAAGTCTTTATAATCCACTTTAAATACTGTAAGATATCATTTCAAAATGTAATGGGTTTTATGTACTCAAATTATCGATAATACTCATTAGGATGGACAATAATAGGATTTTCGTACAACCACAGTATGATGTGGTGTAGTTAGCCACACATACATACATCCATGCAAGCAAACAAACAAACACACACACCCACATATCAACTTTCAAATTGATAGACGAACTTTTCTTGGCTCACATCAGCCAAAATGTACAATAAACACCCACTACGATTCGCAAACGAGCATAAAAATTCGAAATGTGTGCCAGCTATTGAATTTTCCACACAATAACAATAAAATGAATTAATGTCAAAATAAACATTTAATGAAATACTGACTGCGCTGACTGTTGTTTACTCGGCGACTGGCCGACCAATCGAGCCAGTCATATTCAATGGGATGTTCTGAGTTGAATGGCAGATAAATATAATCTTTTTTCCAAAAATAATATATAATCGAATAAAAATGGATAAATTTGGTAAGAAATAACATTTCCAGCACAACATTTGATTAATGGAAATCACAGAACTTGCAAAACAAAACAAAAAATAAAACTCCAACTAAAAGGACTAAGCCCTCTACAAATTCCACTGAAATGCCAGTGCACTCACTCGTATCACAAACACACACACTCACATATATGGAACAGAAAGTGAAGAGACATGTTATGGACCATAAAATGCCAATCATATGAAAAATCACTTCGACAAATAAAACAAACATTGAAATTTGTTTAGCATCAGAATATGAAATGCTACTGGTGGTGTGCGTGTCTGTGTTAGTGACAGCTCCGAAAATGGGGTATTAAATTGAAATTGTATTTTGTTTTCTTTGTGTTTGTTACAGGTTTCATTTAATTTGCAACCCCAATATGGACACACATTTTTTTACCGGCTACGTAAAAAATATTTTTAAATCACAAAGAAAATATTATCGATCGTGTTTGTTGTTGCAGTTATTGCAAATCTTAAAAAATGGATTAATACTAGTCTAGATCCAATTTGTGGTTATACAGTGCTAATTGGACAAACTTAATGTATATCGATAACAAATTAGATGAAATCGGAAGAATTTATATGTGGTAGCTATAAACGTAACATAACTTCATACCCTATGCGAACCAGTAAGGAAAGTAGTAAAGTCGGACTGGACCGACTATATGATCCCCCACACCATTTTGGGTATATTCTTCATATGCGGTATGCCGCACTGTTCAAAATTTATTTCCAATCAGACACCCATCCGAAATATATATGGAAGCTAATTTAGCATTGATTCGCAATTGAAATACATTTATTGTTTAACTAGCATATGCTCGCTACTTCGTTAGCGAATATGGGTAAACAAATTTAAATTTCAGAATTTCACCTCTATTGGTTCACCCAAAATTTAAATTGTACTAAATATAGTACACAGTAGTACGAATTTTCAAAACTTCCTACTTAACCCAAACCTACACGCCCACAGTGATACTTAATCCAAATTTCATGATTCCAACTCTATCGGTTACCAAATTTAATAGACAGTAGTACGGATTTCCACCACATTCTACATACCTCAATCCTACTCCCCCTCCCCCACACTGATCATAAATCCAAGTTTCAAGATTCCAACTCTATCGGTTCACCCACAAATAAAATCTTACTAAATTTAGTACATAGTAGTACCAATTTCCAAAACTTCCTACATACCTCAATTCTACACCTCCACAGTGATCCTAAATTAAAGTTTGAGGATTCAAACTCTATCGGTTCACCCACAATTCAAATTGTACCAAATTTAGTACGCGGTAGTACCAATTTCCAAATCTTTCTACATACCCCTATCCTACACCTCCACAGTGTTTCTTAATCAAAATTTCATGATTCCAACTCTATCGGTTCACCCACAAATCAAATCGTACTAAATTTAGTACACAGTAGTACCAATTTCCAAAACTTCCTACATACCCCAATTCTACACCTCCGCAGTGATCCTAAATTAAAGTTTTAGGATTCCAACTCTATCGGTTCACCCACAATTCAAATTGTACTAAATTTAGTACATAGTAGTACCAATTTCCAAACCTTCCTACGTACTCCAATCCTACACCTCCACAGTGATCCTAAATCAAAAATTTCAGGATTCCAACTCTATCGCTTCATCCACAATTGAAATTGTACCAAATTTAGTACATAGTAGTACCAATTTCCAAACCTTCGTACATACCCCAATCCTACACCTCCACAGTGATTCTAAATCAAAATTTTAAGATTCCAACTCTATCGGTTCACTCACAATTCAAATTGTACCAAATTTAGTACACGTTAGTACAAATTTCTATAACTTTTACATATCTCAATCTTACACCTCAACAATGATCCCGACTCCAAATTTCATGATTCTCTATTGGTTCACCAAAAATTCAAATTGTACAAAGTACAATTTAGTACCCATAAGTACTACTTTCGTACACATATGTAACAAATTCCCAAATTTTCAGTCAATCACTTTACTCTTCTATTAGTATAGATTGATACGAATTTTCTAACCTTACTATTCGAATACATAAAACATTATTCAATAATTATTTTCAGCACAATATGCGAATGTTTTATATCAAAAAAAGTTTTTAAAATTTTACACATTGCAGATGCGGGTATTAAATTTGCCAACTAGTCAGCCATACTAAAGTGACACCAACAGTTCGTAAGTGCTGAATGATGCACGATATGTGATTACTATTTAAAAGCATTTTTATGGCGATGCTATTTAAACATTTATTGTTTATTTTCAACATATACTGATAGTTGAAATTAAAATATGGGGAACATATCAAAACCGATATTTGTATCCTGCGATTGTTGTAGACCACCAAATGAGAATTTCAGCAATTAAAAATGGAGATTTTTCTTAAAATCTTAAAACCCCTAAAGGTCGACCGATTTTGACAAGGCATGGTAAGGTGGAACATGTGTATAAAATCCCCAAAATACGGCAATTTATGGGGCAAACTTATTTGAGGCCATTACCAGCGTACCCAAGTTTTATTTCGGTGGTTGGGCGGAAGTTTTTGGTTCAATATGAAAATTATCATTGCAGAACAAATTGTTTGCATGAGTACGTCTCTGTAGTCTATCCACATAGATATTTGAACCAATAAAAATCAT
>NW_026883873.1:0-5439 GCF_032173495.1 Musca vetustissima
GCTATGGTCCTTGAAAAAATATTCTTTAATAAATCCACGCCTGCTATGGTCCTTGAAAAAATATTCTTTAATAAATCCACGCCTGCTATGGTCCTTGAAAAAATATTCTTTAATAAATCCACGCCTGCTATGGTCCTTGAAAAAATATTCTTTAATAAATCCACGCCTGCTATGGTCCTTGAAAAAATATTCTTTAATAAATCCACGCCTGCTATGGTCCTTGAAAAAATATTCTTTAATAAATCCACGCCTGCTATGGTCCTTGAAAAAATATTCCTTACAAAATTCACGACCGTGATTGTCCCTCAAAACATATTTTTTAAAAAATCCACGCCTGGTTTAGTCCTTGAAAACCAGCTAGGAAAGTAGTTTTAAACCAGCTAGGAAAGTAGTAAAGTCGGACTGGGTCGACTATATGATAACCTTCACCACTTTGGGTATATTGAACATATGTATCCTTACAATTGTATGCCAATGTATCCCTCGCAGGAACATACTCATGTCTTTTTGCAACCTATGATAAATGTAATTTCATTCGGGTAGATTTAGAGTCGTCAGCGAACCATAGGACATATTTATAGAAAACGGTTTATAGGTAAATTGATACAAGCTATTGGGTACGCCGCACTGTTAAAAATTTATTTTCAATCAGACAGTCGTTCGAAATACATATGGAAGCTATGACTGCATATGCACCAATTTCAACAAAATCTAATAACGTCATTGAAGTTTTAATTTGATACGCTGTTCAAAATGTTGTGTTAATCGGACAAAAATTGGGAGTTTGGTGCAGCATTTATGTAAAATTGGGCGAAAATATATATGGAAGCTATATCTAATTCTGAACGGATCTTCAACAAACTTAGCACACATCTTTCTAGACTCAATTCTGTACGATATGCCAAATTTCGTGCAAATCGAAGAATATGTAGGATCATTGGTGGTGGGGGCTATATCTAAATCTGAACCGATTTTTACGAAACTTAGAACCAATCATTCTAGGCTTTATTCTGTACGCTGTGTCAAATTTCATGCAAATCGAAAGATATTTAGGAACTTTGGTGCACCATTTACCTTAAATCGGACGAAAATATACATGGGAGCTATATCTAAATCTGAACCGATTTTTCAAATTTTCAATAGGGTTGGTCCTTGGGCCAAATAAATAGCTGTGCTAAATTTCATCCAATTCGAATCATAAATGCAACCTGTACTTTGTTTACAATTTAACATGGACAGACATACGGACGGACATGCATAAATCGACTCAGAAATTGATTCTATGCATATTCTCAAAAGAAACCATGTGTCTATCTCCTTTTCATTTGCCTGTTGCATACATATACCATAATGTACCACAGTATGGTGAAGAGTATAAAAATGCACCCTTGTAGATCTGTTGATCCTTGAAACTTAATAATATGGACAATATAATTTCCATTCAATCGATATTACAGGAAATTCATTTGATAATGTTTTCGCTTCTTTAAAATCGCTCATTCACATGGCTTAATAGCAATCGTAACACATCCTGTTCAGTATACTTATGTTAAACTTCTTTAAAGCAAAAAGCCCACAATGAAAATTCTCGAAATTCTTTTAATCGCTCTTGAACTTTTTGTTCGTACAGCTTTCTCTTTTTGTATTCATTTTGTGGATTTTCCAGTTCAATCTTTATTGTAATATAAATGCAACACTTATTGTTAAAATGAAACGAATTTAATGGTTATTCAGAAACAACAACAATAACGACAACAACAAAAAATTTGTAAAGTATTGCCGCTGCTGCAGTCCTTTTTGCTTACTGTTTCGCTTTTCTTGCTAACGTAACTTTATTGTATTTCATTTCATTGTTTAATAATGGGTTTAAATACCCACATACATATACATACATACACACACATACACTTGTACTTGTACAGAGTGCGGGAGTGATTGTAGTAAAAAAAGTAAATAAATACTCATACGATACTTATTATGGGTCAGCCAATATGCGTATAAATATAAATAGTTGCACAAACACACATGTTTACAAATAAGTTTAAATATCTCTCAGTGTGTGTGTGTATGTTTGTGCGTGAGTATGCATATTTGTATGTATATGTAAACATATATGCAAATATTCATTCACACGTCCATTTATACATATATGTAAATATGTGTGCGAATTTTTATATGTGTGTGCGTGAAAGTACATAAATTTATTTTTACAAACGAAAAACAAGAAATGGAATAAAAATAAATAAATTTGTTGGCTCACGAATTCGGATTTTTTTGTTTTCGAATGATGAGAATTGAGTATTTACAGAATAACAATTAAATGAATACAAATAAATGTGTTTTACACATGACATGGATTATCATATGTTTGCATCGTTCTATATTTTTACTCAGTTGTTACTACCTCAAACTAAGGACCATCAATCCAAGGATTTATACATTTCTTGATCGTTTTTTTTAATACTTTTCCAATCCAATTTTGTCTTGCTCACTATTACCAAAGTTTAAAATTGATCTTACAAAAATCAGGAAATAGAGTGAACCCTCCATCATTGAAAGTGCATTAATAATTCTTTAAGGTGTCAATTTTTTTTTTTTATTTAATTCGAATCTACTCTAATTCTAGAATGTCCCTACAAAATTTCAAGTGAACATCTCAAGAACTCTTGATGATATAGCCGATTTAATGTGTCAGCATCAAGTGACGGCAAGTATGATTCTCAAACTTTAAACGCATTTTTCTCTAAGCAGAATGGCGGGCACGATAACTCAAAAATTAATAATCCAATCGGTTCCAAATTTTGACACGTTTCTCTTCCTTATTTTTTAACTTAGTTTGTGGTCGATTTTCCAAAAAAAAAATGTTCAAAGTTCCGCCATTTTGTTAATCTTTGTGAGAAGCTAATAATCCTAGTTCATACGAGAGCCAGACCTGTACTCTTTCTAACACCGTTGGAATTTTCGGATTCCGATGTTCCAGTGAGGAGTTATCATGCCCGCCATCAAAAATAAGGACCTTTCTTTGATCACAAAAAACAACAATAAAAATTTTTCGTAAATTATTATTCTTCCGTTTTTTCTTCCTTTTTAAATATTCAAATATATATGGGCAATATTGCCAATTTTTTAACATAGCTGAAGCGGAGGTTCACCCCTTTATAAATCGGGAACTACTTAAGTATATGAAAAAAATAGAATAGTTTTGGGTTAATTGATCTGTCGTTGCAAACTGTTCATGATATTGACCTCCAAACTTTATTTTGGTGGAAGCTGTGTTTACTTTAATATAAAAAAATGTGTAAAAACACGGCCTTCGTGTCAAAATAAAACTAGAAGCCAACAAAATGGGGACTACACCCCCTTTGTATCATTTTACAAAATTTTAACTGCATCTACCTTTAAGTGATGCTGACATTTTGAAGCTCGATTTTGAGTGTTTTTTTTTAATTTTACTTCTAGTTTTAATACGCAAACAGGAATTTATAAAAATCGATTAAAGGATTATTGTAGTCGCGAATCTGCGTAATTTGATACGTATTTTGTGTATGTAGTATGCACAGCTTCAGAGTAATACTCATCCGAAGGTGCGAATTTTGTGCGATCAAATTTCTAAAAAACCTATTTTTCGGGCCAAATTTTTAGATCTGTCAACTGAATGATATGGGTACCCGCGATCAATAAGGTTTTTTACGTTTCGAATGATATAAAATCTTTTTCGTGAAAATCCATCTACTAGAACGGCGGGAACTGACCTTCCAAAAACACGAAATTTGGCAAAAAATGTTTTTGAAAATATCGCGGATTTATTTGCGTTTTCTGTGTATCATTTCCGCTTCAATAAATGACCTCATACGGATTTTTATCTTTTTCGAAAAGAGAACTTTAAAAACTTCAGCCGAATGAGAGATGTACGCAATTTTTCTCAAAAATAGATTGTGCTGGCACATCCATGGTTCTTAATGGACCACATTGAAATCGGTATAGATCGATGTATTTTTTTAGGGTGCACACCGAAATCGGATGCGCGTTAATGGCATATGGAGTTTTCGGAAATTATTCGCGTTTTACGTTTTTTTGGGTACTTCAATGTAACGTGTGGCACATCTTAGCCGTCAAATGAAATTTCGCAAAATATATATGGATTGGAAGATAAACTTCAGTAATTCCTGGAAACCGCATGCGCATCAAATGATTTTGAGAATTACGCGATTTACACGCAATTTAAAATGTATATTTCATAATATTATTTTATTTTAAGATTTATTCCTATTTATAGAATTCTAAGATTTATCGGAAAGGTCTTGATATAATCCGCAAGGCGTATACTTACACACAAAAAGTGATTATTAATATATATGCCAATTTTTCGGCGAAATTCGGGTAAAATAGCAGAATAACCCCAAAATTTTTTTCTGAATTTTCTTGTATAAAAAATTAAAAAAAATAAATATGATGACATTATTTTTTCGAACCAAAAACAAATATTTTTCCTCAATATCTTGTTTTATTGTCGCTGTGATTTACAAACCACCACACGGACTTGTGTGATTTTGATATCATTTGATTCATCATGGTGTTTAGATTATGTAGATATTTTTAAATTAATTTTTAGGTGTGTGTATGTCATTAATATTATGAAAATATTGACGTAATCCCCTACATTTTTATTATTTTTCTCATATTTCGCGAAGATGTGCAACTTTATCGCGATTATTATAATGTATTCATATTCTTATTTTACGGAAGAAGATATATATCAACGTTTTTGGTCAATATAATAAACGGCGTAATTTTAAGATTTTTTCTTATGCCCAAAATTAAAACCTCGATAACTTTTGCGCGCATCAACCAAAAATTTGATCGCGAACGGTTTCGGAGTCAGAACATTTTTCTCTATATGTGTACCAAAAATCACTGATGTGCCACAAAAACAAAAAAGCCGATTTTTTGAAAATGGAATATTAAAAAATTGGCAATATTGCCCATATATGTGCAAAGTTACAAACCTTAACAAGCATTGGTATTCATTTACCAGCCCATTTAAAATCTTAAAAATAAAAAATCGTGTTAGGTCGGGTGGTTCCCTTAAATCGGTGGGAAAATTGAGGATAAAATCCCTCCTTCTACAAAAAAAAAAAAAAAAAAAAACGAAGATTTTTATTTATTATGGGATGAAAACATTAACCTGCATCGGGGTGAGGGTCACTTTTAGACCAAATTTTTTCAGATAAGGCTAGGTATTATAGATATCCTTACATTTGCATGTCAATGTTCCCTCCAAGGAACATACGTATGTCTTTCTACAACCTATGATAAATTTAATTTCATTCGGATAGATTTAGAGTCGTCTGCGTACCATGGGTCAAATTTATGGACATCGTTTTATACCAAAATTGATATATGCTATTCGGTATGCCACATTGTTAAAAATTAAATTTT
>NW_026883874.1:0-52363 GCF_032173495.1 Musca vetustissima
CAGTTTTATTGAAACATTTATTTTTTTGTGGCAATTTTTTTTTTTAAAGAGCGACTTTTTGGGCAATTTTTTTAAAATTCCCTGCGGTAAAACTGCTCACAGGCCTAAGTGTATGTCCTTCTATTGAACATATGGTAGTAACCAACCATCTTCTCAACCCAACCTTCTGAATTGACAGTACGGTCCATATAATTGAAAGTTTGGAGATTATTTCATGCAAATGTTAACCGCGATTATACTTCAACCTCTCCATACGCTTAAATGCTTCTACTTTGTTTGTCAATGCGTCAATTGAAGGGGGCTTGTCTGTATATACATGAGTTTAGAGACCCATTATTATGCGTGATGTGTGGCACCCATCCTAACCAAGTCAAGCTCCTGCATTTTGGGCAAAATTAAAAAAAAAATCGCAGCATCTTTGAAAAAGTACCATTAAATGATACTACCAGCCCATTAACCACAACAAACTGTGAATTTTATGAAAAACCTCCTTCAATAACGTAACATAATGGGCTAAATGCAACAATATATTTGAAGGATGTGATAAAAATATATAAACATATGCCTATTTTGAAAATAAAGTAGATAAATAATAAATAGTTGTTGCTTACAGTTCTGCAGTAGAATTCTGACTCTTCTGAATATTCTACAAAATAGAAATTTATATTTAGTATTGAGAATAGGAGACACGTTATGACGGTATATACCCCATTTAGCGCCCAACTTTCGGTATTTTGTCAAAATATTCGCTTCCTCCTATCAGAAATTGACCATGGCATATTCCTCTAATAAATATCTCGATCGATTTTAAGAATATTGAATTTCCACCTCATTCTGTAGGACATAAAAAGCTTGCTCTTATTTATTATGAAATATTTTTCGAAGTCCAAAGAGATGTATAGTGTGTGACGTCGTTACAATTTGCCTGAAATATTTCAAAAATGCTGTTTATCACATATCATTGTTATCGCCATAACAAGATAAACCCATTTATATCTGCATTTATTTACACAAGGTGTCACAGAATAAAATAATATTTATATATCTAACTGAACCATACACTGATCTCATCGCAGATGATATTTTTATCTCGGTCGTCTACACTTCAATTTTCGTCCAAATCAAAAGAGAATTCTCCATTTTGCTCTCCATATGACTTTATGGAACTACATCAGCAGCATCTCTTGGCAAAAAGTCTCCGTTTCTGGTTTTTGCATCTGCAGCTCTTTCAAAGTTTCATTACTTTTGCGTATATCTTTTGTGGTTATGATCGCGTTCTTTTATTTCAGCTGAGCGCATCTCTTACTAATGTTCGGAGTCTGACTAGCAGCTAGCTATAGATAGTTTCCTCTGTTTAACTTCTACAGATGTGTTTACGTATCTGTGTTTTTTTTTCTTCTTTTTTAACGTTTTTTTTCTTTACTTTTTGTGTCATCGTCTCAGTCGTGCCATGCTGGTTGTTTGTCTTTTCTGCTGTTGTTGTTGCTGTCGTTATTCTTGTTTATTTTTTACCTGTTTGTCACAATCAACTGTTTTGAACAACAACAGCAACAAAAAATAAATAAACATGGAGACGGAAAAGGTGACTTGTTTCTCAGTTGAATTCTCATTCAACCGTGGCCGAGGTGTAGATCAGCGCTACTTTAAATGCAAATGCACTGTGAGATTTTTTTTTGGTGTTGAATGAAAATAAAAATGAAGTTGAGTAGATATTTAAATTTAATATTAACAGCAATCAATTAGTGATCGCCTATAACAATAGCTTTAAATTAGAATGATACATAATCGAGAATCCCAGGAAAATTCTGGTGACAAGACAGAAATTAAGTGACACGAAAAAACTAATTGAAATTGAGTAGCACATAAAGGAGGACTACTAAATATATGTGTGGCCTAATACACCAATAATAAATATATGCGCTGAAAACAAATAGGGAAACGTTTTTTCCACTTCACCAAAACTTGGATTTTGAACGCTTCAACAGCATCTTCTGAAAACAAAAATCGTCGGCAACACATGTTTCTTAAGGGTCCGAATTAAAATGACTTGGTAACCAGTTCCATGCTTTGGCCGTCAAAAAGGCACTGGTTTAAGCATACAATGATTCCTCTTCTCTTATTAGTTTTTCGAATTTCTCCGAAGGTTTTACGCAAATTAAGTGTATCGCTCAGAAGTGACTGTCCTACATTGTTAAAGCGGAACAGTCCCCACATGGCCAGACTTTTCGAAGAAAAAACTATTTGCATCGAAGTTTTTCTATCCCAAATAACTTTTTATGGAGTTGACTCGTCTCCGACGTTCCAATCGGTAAATTGGTGCTTTAGATCCATACGTATATACATATCTGACAAAAAGTGTTCTATTCTGATCGTATTTTTCTTTCACAATTTATGTGCACTAATCAACACGATCTGTTTTGAGCGATTTTCAAATTGTGAGGAATCCAATGAGAGCGAACTTTTTTGGGAGCTGATGTTGCAATATCGAATGTATGCTAGTGCATGAAATGTCCAAGGATACCTCGTTCTCAGGATGTGTCATATGACGATCCTGCATTATCATTTCGTCCCCGGCATCAGTGTTCTGTGGCACAAAAAGTGTTTTTGACGACCCTCGGTACTATATATAAACTACAAAACACGTTTATGCTAAAATAATTTATGCATTCTACTGGAAATGTCAAATGGTGCCACTAAATATTGTATAGACCAAAATAAATATACTAACCCACTTAGGAATTACCAGAGTGATTATTCTTTGCACTTTCCTTCTTTGCCTCTACCAACTCATATGATACCACTATTTGCGTTCATAGACGGTTTCTTTGTACCAGATTACTTTTCCTCAAACAATCTCATCCTCTTCATATTCACAGGTTGTCTGAAGGGTTTGATTCCTGTAGAAACGGTTACAACTGAAGTCGCTGCAGGCACGCTTCGTACCTTCCTGCGGAGTTTTGATTCTGTACTTTGTGAGTATCCCTAATTCCTACATTGAGAGAGGTCATGACAGTACTTCCGCACTAATATAAGGTGCTTCCTAATTCCTTGAAATTTCTTTTCGGTTATAGAACTAGGGCATATCGTTGGTATAACCATCAAACCGATAATCCTTACTTCCCATTGCTTCTGGGGTTTTTGTGATTTTTATTGCTCTAGTCAGCAGTTGAGTTTCCAAAGTAGCTATTTCGTAGCAGATGTAGGATCATGGGATTGCTGATAGCAGTCGTCGAAAATGTGAAGTTATTCATCCGTTTGCACCTCTGCCTTTAATGGTAGCGACACTTGCTGATAAATGGGTGATGGGGATGATCTAAGGGTTCCAAGGCAAAATTTTGATTTTTGGCCACGACAAAAGTCTTGCTTGTACTCGCCATGGGTTTTGATTCTATACTTTTATCCTTAGTCAACACCTTGGAAGAGGTCTCGATACATGTATTTCCTAATTCCATCTCGGTTATTGAACGTAGCTTTTTATCGACATATCATTGGCAATTACAGATTGTCTTTCGGTAAGCCTCCAGTTTTGCTTAGCCTTCTTATTCGTATTCGCCATCGATTTTGATTACGTACCATGTGTGTATTCATAGTCGCCACCTTTGTAGAAGAGTCGACAAGTTTAACCATTTTACACAAGGTGATAATTCGTTCGGCTAGTCTCGTTCGTACATCATCACTACATTAAAGTATTTCTGATTGGTATGAATTGCTTCTCGGTTGTTGAACTGACTGGTTTATCTACATATTGTTGGCAATAATAGATTTTCTTTCGATAAGCTCTCCTGTCACTCGTGGGTTTAATTTATTGACTGCGAAATATTCGTCTCATCAATCCAATTCCCACTGTCGCGACTACATAATTCATTCCTTGTCTCTGTGGTTAACAGAATCGATTGAGCCGTTTTTCCACTTACTCGATTGTATCTAGTTTTACATTCCATTGTTTCATTATTTCAGACACTCCTACCGTGTTACAAAATTCGCATATGTATTTTCCAAATTATTTCGATATAAATGCTAATTTCAATATATCAAACAAGTGTTGATACGAACAACAAACCCAACCGAATGGTTAACATTGTATATCGAAAAATCAGGGTTTACTGCTACTACGCAGCACAAGTCAATATATGCTCCTGAAATCTGAAATTAATGCATCTTCTGAAAATTTGCCATAGTTATTTTGAAATTTAATTTTAGATTCTGAATAGTTTATTTTATATGTATATTTAAATGTTGACATTTTAAAATTAGAAATAAACACCTTTTCCCCAATCGGTATTAATTATCCAACTCTGAAGGGATTTCCCAGAATTTTGCGGTTTGGTTATTTGTATTAATAGAACAATTAGAAAAAATAAAAGGGATTATTTTTTTTATTTTATAATACAAAGTATTGATGATGGTGGTGATATCATGGTGTGCATTTATTGACAAAGGTCGGAATATATATTTTGTGGTCGACTTAAAGATCTCAAGCTTGTGGTATTAAAAGAAGTAAACAAATACGGCATACTTCAAATCTTCGAACCCCAATGACAACGTGAATTTTTAACTTCCTTGTGTACTTGAAGAATCATCCTTTAAAATTGTGTACAATTATAAAGGGTGATTTTTGGTTTTTCAAAAAACATACACTACAGAAAAATACATGAAATCATTTTTCGGTCTGTAAAATTCCGAACGAAACTCTTCTGGCTATAAGAGAAAAACCCTAGGTCTTCTTGCTATAGAAGACCAACATGAGGTCTCTGACTATAAGGTAACGAGCGGAGGTCTACTGCTATAGAAGAGCTGTTCTGATTATATGAACAATAACAGGTCATCGTTTTTCGTTCTGGCTAAGAAGACCAATAGTAGGTCGCCTGGCCCTATGGAAGAACATGTAGGAGAAGCTCGGGGTATACATGACCTATATGAGGCCTTTATAATTATAATTTATAATATATGTATAGGACGCCAATACAAGGTATGTTACCCATAGAAGACCAATTTAGGTCTTCTGTTCTGTACAGATGACGGGGTATAACAATGAAAGGTGGTTTCTGTCTATAGACGCCTAACAAATGTTGATATGACTATAAAAATGGAATATCTACAATTCGCAACCGCTTCTGGTACATATACCATGTATATAGGACGCCAACACAATGTCTGTTATCTATAGATTACCAATTGAGGTCTTATGATCGACATAAGGTCTATAGAAGTACAAATTGGAAGATCTACAGTAACCGCTACAATAATTTCACTTCTACCAAATGCATCTATTTTACGAATGCTTATTAGACACAGCCGACTTACTTATCATAGACGCAGACTGTATATTAGCGTCAACTGATTGACGAACTTGGACAGTCGCTATATCGAAGTTCTGTCGTTTAGAAGTAATTTGAAGTAAATTAAAAGTTTGAGGTCTTTTGTTCATGGAAGCCCAATATTCTACACATTTCTAAAAATATTTCAAAATTTCTCCGTGTACCCTAATTGCAATTAAATTTTTAATGGATTTCTTCATCAGAAAAAAACTCCCAAATGAATTCGAACATATGTTATCGATTAATTAAAAATCATGTTTTCAATTCAAAGATAATTAAGATTAATGAAATCAAATTTGCTGTCACTACGACACACTTCTCTGCCATGAGAACATTAAATTCTCTCCCAATATGATTATTGTCAAATTAATGACAACTAAAACCAAAAAATAAATACAAATTAATTTAGAAGCAGAAATCTAAATCTGCAGGGCACACGGGCCAACGAACAACAAACGATTAATAAAAAATTGAATTGATTCTTTTGCAAATTATAGACAATTTTTGCCACTAGCTTCTGGTTCTGTTGTTGCTGCTGCTGCTGCTCCTACCACTTGGTGGTTGGCTGACTAACTCTCTGGCCAAGGCAGTGTTGGCCATAAATAGCCAATCAAGGAAATATAAAAAACAACTACACACCATAAAGAACCCAGCAAAGCTCAATATGCGAATAAAATTTTGCTCACCTGCAGCACCAGACAACCTATTTTTCCTAATGGGTCACCACACACCGAAAAAAGTTATGTTTTGCGCGCCGCTCTACGTAAAACTTAAACGACGCCACAGGTACAAGCACTAAAAGACACACACATACCCATACAGGCTCATGTAGAAGACAACAACAGCGCGACATAAACGTGATTTACTGGGTGTATGTTCGGCACCCCCTTTACCCGGCCCCTGGTTGGTTATAGTGTTTATTAGTTTTTTTCTCCTTCTTCAACGATATTGCTTGAGCAGATCGGTGAGCTATGGGATTTCTGCACAAACAAAACCAGTACCAGTTTGAAGTTGTCACTTGTAGTTGTTGTTGCTGTTTTTTTTTATTTCTTTAAATATTTATTATGTGGTTTGTTTAATAATATTTTTGTATGTGTGTATTGCTGACGTAAAAAATGATCGGCACAGTTGCGATCATGTTCAGGCTCTTTTCGTGCTGAGAGAAGTTATTATTCGAGGGATATAGAGAAAATATATAAAAGTTGTTCAAGCTGAGGACAATCGAAGTTCTGGCTATAGTGGAGATCTTCTGGAGATCTTCTGGTTATATAAGAACCTCTATACATATAGGGGACCCATAGAAGTCCTGTTATCCAAAGTAGGAGATCTTCTGGTTACAAACTACTAAAATATTATAGAAAACTGATACGAGGTCTCGTAGTTATAGTTTTGGTTCTTCGGGTCAGTTGACTTTTTCTATTCTGCCTAGAAAAGGTATACATGAGGTTGCTTCGCTATAGAAAAATTATAGAAGAGCTTTTCCTACAGATACTCATAAAATTTTTATGAAAGATCGGTGGGATATCTTCTATTCATAGAAGACCAATAGAATATAATAATATCAATATCCTAATTATAGGAGACATCCAGGTGGTCTTCAAACTGTAGAAGCCCGCCAAGATTTAGTTTTGTAATGGAAGACCTACATGCGTTCTAATATCTACAAAAAAAGACAAAATATCTTCTGACTACAGAAAAACAATAAGATGTATTTCATAAATAGAAGAGCTATAGGCGGTCTCCAAGCTATGAAGTCCGAAAGGTGATTTTTGGCTATAGGTGGTTTATCGAAGTTCTTCTGGCCAAATATAACCTATGTGATGTCTTCTGACTAGAAAGGTCAGCATAAAAGGAGAGCTTCTCCATAAGGAAGACCATCGAAGAAAATTCTGTCTATTTGAGCCCATCAAAGGTCTTTAACATATAATACCCATATGCTCAGCAGACCACTATAAGAGAGCGACTGGAGGTCTTTTGGCAATAGAAAACCGACAAGAAGTCTTTGACCATAATATAATGACCGAAGGTCTTCTAGTATAGAAGATCTCTTATGATTATATAAGACCAATATGGGATCTTCTAGATATGGTATACGAATGGTAGGTCGTCCGGTCTTCCGAATATAGAAGACCGACAGAAGTTCTAGAATATCGTCTGGAGGTCTGCTGGATATATATGACCGATTGGATGTCTCATTGGTATAGAAGATCTGCAGGTTGATAGCAGGTCACCTGCATATAGATGACTACAACAAGTCATCCAATTAGTTACTCTGGTTTAGAAGACCTATATGAGATTTTCTGGCTATAGAAGACCGATTGGTGGTCTTATGGAAACCGACAGGTGTTCAGCTGACTATAGAAGATCGACAAGAAGTCATATCTTGGTATTGAAAATCGACAAGAGGTTTTCTGCCTGGTTATTATCGATCTATATTAGGTCTAGGGAAGAGTAACAGATGTCTTCTGGTTATTCACGACCTACAACAGGTCTTCTGGCTAGAGGATATTAATCGGAGGTCAACTGCCGATATATGACCTGCATGAAGAAGATCGACAGAAGGTCATATGTGTATAGGCGGCTGATAGGAAATATTGTGGCTATTGATGACTTGTAAGAGGTATCCTGTTTATGGAATACCGACAGAATTTTTAGCGTAAGGAAGAAGATCGATAGCATCTGACTATAAATGGTCACCAGGAGGTCTTCTGGCTATAGAACGCGAATAAGATGGACAGGAGATATTTTTTGGGTGTGAAAAGCCGATAGGAGGTCTTCTGAAGATCGATGTCAGGTTTCAGGACTGTAGAAGACTGACTGAAGAGGTCTTATCTGTAGATACCGACTTGAAGTCTTCGTTTATCGGAGATCTATCTATAAATGGTGATCTATAAATGGCAGGAGGTCTTCTGGCTTTGGATGCTCAATGAGAGGTAATTTAGAAAGCCGATAGAAATACATACATACATGGCTATGAACCCCTAACAGGAGTTTATAAAAATCTTACAGAAAATCTTTTGAACTTACAAGATATTTCTCTCTGTTTGAGTCTAAAGAATCTCAGCCAGAGATTTTTTGTCTCTCGGATACCGACTTGATATGTTTTGCGTATCCGACAGGGGATCTTATCTAGAGAAGGCCGATAAAATATCCCCTAACAAAATACAGGTATTTTTGTGACTATATGCAACCTACATAAGTTTCCTGGCTGTGAAAATCTACATAAAATCTTCGGGCTTTAGAAGACTAACAGTTCTGGAAGTCAAATTTTATTCTACAAAAGGCCTCCTCTATTTTCTGATACAAAAGTATGTCCTCTACTGTAAAAACTTCGTTAAAAAACAACAGAAAAACCCCGCCACACTTCAATGTTTCGGATTTTCGTTTATGTTTTGAATATATATTTTTTTTTTCAAAAAGGTTTTGATTTTTATTTTAAAATTTGGCTTACATTGAGCCATATTTTTTATTTTATATTTTGGTCTCGTTTTGGGTCTTTTGCATCGGTCTCCCCACCTTTTTATACAAGCACAGCATGTATTCAATAACGTTGTTGTTGTTGTCGTCGTTTGTTTTTATGGCTCTCGAAAATGTTCGTCGTCATCAGCTGCGGCAGCAGAATTGATTGTCTTCTGCGATTGTTTGGCCTGATCACCTTCTTTTGTATGGCTTAGCCTGGTGGCTTTGGCGGATTGGTCGTGAAACCTAAACGTAAACCGCATAACGAAAATTTTAAAGGCGCGCGGTTTTGCTGGTTGATCGCTGGGCTTATAAATGCTCTGTTACGTTATGTAGTTACTTGGTGGTTTTGTCGGGTTTTGTTGTTTATTCCCGTCGAGATTAAGAAAAACAACAACATAATTGAAATGGGTTTTGTGTGCTGGGTTGCTGTTGCCTTGTCGTACCCCCCACCTTTGGTTTGTGGGGTGACTCTCGTAGTGTTGTAGATGGGTTTGTCTCTTTTGAGCGCATGCGCGCCGTGTTCTCTCTAAACATAACCTGCGGTTTCAATTTCCTTCTCTATTTCAGGCTTTAATATTATTGACGGGTTTTGTTGCTTTTATCTTTAAATCATCGAGGGAAGAGATATGCGGGCCAGCATCAGAGAAAGAGAGCAATTTTTTGCTGTTGCTTAGATTTCAGGTTGCTTATACTTGTATTGTGAGGAGAGAACCCACCTTGATCGTTTTGGTTCCTCCGAACATCAACGAACATTGTTTGCTAGTTTACGGGTTTTTATCAATCTTTATTTTTCTAGAGAGAGAGGCTCTGACAAAAAAGGCAAAACGAGAAGTTGTTAGGCCAGTTTTTTTTATTGTTTTTGTTGTTGTCTCTGTATATTTTTCTGGGCCCAGTATTGACTGCCTGCCTTGCTGGCTGACTAACTATATATGTGTGTGATTGTGTTAGTATATCTTATGTGAGTGATTGCTTATAAAGACTCCATACGAACGTTATGTCCGTCTGTATTCAAAATAGTCCCACTTTGTTGTTTTATTATTGTGAGGATTGGTTTCATGTTCAGTCAGTCAGTCAGTCAGCCAGCCAACCAGCAAGTCAGTCACTAACTACAGAGTCACTGTGACAACTGGTGTATACACTGTTGCATATCCATATAACTCTTTGTTGTTATTGGAATCAGTCGTTTGTCCCATTCAAGACGACAAGAGCAACAACAACCAATATCAACTACTTGATTTGTATTCATTTCATTTTCATATCTTTGTTTCAATGATACTTTCATGTCATGTCGTATAATAGGGTGGGTCGAACAAATTTTATAAATGGTAATAAAAAAATTATTATACACTTGATTTGGTCCCACAATGTGATAAATTTTGTTTCGGAATCCATAAGAAGAGCGACAGGTGAACATCTGTCTTTAACAAACCGATAGAGGGTATAATCTCTTCAGAACACCAATAGGATTCTCCATAAAGTATCCACATTATAATTTTGCATTAGACCAATAGAAGGACTTCTATTTATAATAGTCCAATATGAACATACACGAGAACAATAAGAGGTCTTTTTTATAGTGACATTCAAAGTGTAGAGAGGAAAGAAGGACTAGAGTGTATCTACAATAGGTATGCGCATTATAGAAGGCCAATGATATATTTTAGGGGTGTAGAATGTCGGTAGGAGGTCTTTTGAATATAGAAGGTCAACGGGAGATTTTCGGGCTATAGAAGGCTGGCAGAAGAAGTATTATGTATAGATACCAACTTGAGCTCTTCCATCTATCGGAGACCAATATGAAGTTTTTTGTTTAATCGAAACCGATAAAGGGTCATTTGGCTCTAGAAAACTGATGAAAGGTATGCTATCTATAGAATACCTGCTGGAGGTATCCTAAGTACATAAGTCTGACCTTTGTCTTAAGGCTATAGAAGACCTACAAGACGTTTTCTATATTTAAAAAATCGACAGGCAAAAAGTCTCCTTAATACAGAAATTCGACATATGGTGGAAGTCTCCTGGATATAAAATCCCTAGATGAGGCTACAATAAACGTACAGAAATTCTTCGACATACAGGAAAATTTTATCTATCTTTGTCAGAGACATTATTTTTCATTTCTTTCACATTTGATGTTGCCTTAATAAAGGTTTGTTCCCGATGGATCCCAAGTAATTTAGCAATCGCTCAAAAAATGATATATTCGTTTGGGCCAAAATTCGGCGGGGTAGTACTTCTTATATGATGTGCAAATTCAAAATACTTAATATCAATCGAAACATTCATATGGATATTATGTTTGGGTAAATTGCTGCCACGAGAAAACGAAATATCATCCAACAGACTATCAGGTTGGATAATTGGACTACGACCGAAATCATCAAAATACCAAATATTACAGATATATAACGGCATCTACACCAAAGTGAAAAGAGGTATTAATAATATTTGGTAGGAAGATTTGACATCCAATGAGATCCCCAAAATATAAATTAGACACCATTTATTTCAAAAACGTACTCAAAATTCACTAAATACCGAATTACGATTAATCGTTTTATGGAGGGCACTCCGAATCTTGGGCCAATATTGTTAACGTTTGTTATTCATATTATCTACCCAATGAAAAACGGGGCTACTTGGGGGGCTACATCAAACATGGACGGATAAATCATACAAATTCGAAGAGAATCTTCAGTATTCCGATTTTTATATTTTGGACATATAAAAATAATACAAAAATACGAATGTTTTTGAATAGTCTCGTTGGGGAAAAAGAAACCCACTATTTTTATATGAACTATAGAACTTTATTTAACATGCTTTGGAATGTCGGATTTCCAAATATGCACCGTTTTGTTGTATGATCTATTAGTCGATTTTTACAATCCTCCCTGAATACCAATTTTTTATCATTAAAGACATTTTCCAATGTAAAAAAACATGATAATCGCTTGGTGCCAAATCCGGACTGTATGGCGGATGCATTAAAACTTCCCAACCAAGCACTGTAGATCTGTGTGGCCTAGCGTTGTCCTGGTGGAGCACAACACCTCTCCTTTTGACCAATTCTGGCCGTTTCTGGTCAATTGCTATCTTCAAACGATCCAGTTGTTGACAGTAGAGGTCAGAATTTAGCGTTTGGCCATATGGAAGCAAACCCATAATAAATAATGCATAGCCTTTGCCGTTAGTCCTGGTTTGGCCACCGTTTGAGTTGCTTCACCGCTCTTTTCGCACAGGGTTATCGTATGTGATCCATTTCTCATCTCCAGTCACCACCCGTTTAAGAAATGGGTCTATCTCAATCGATTTGGCCAAGGCTTCGCAGATGGAAATTCGATTTATCGTTTTTTTTTCTGTTAATTGGTGTGGCACCCAAACATCGAGCTACATTTTGAATGCAGCTTTGTGTAAATGGTTTAAAAAAGTTTTATAGTCGATTTTTAGCTCCTACGACTGCTAACAAGCCGGTCAACTTCGACCATTTCTCCGATTTTATCGACATTTTCGTAGTGGATTTCTTTTTTCCCCAAGCTAATAATTGTCATGCACCATTTTAGGTATTTTAAAGTGGCTATTTTTCCCACTTAGTGGCTGTAATTAGGCTTTCTGAGGAAAAATACCTCATTCGAAATTTTTTTTTTATAGTTTCGTGTTTTTGCAAAGCGCCAATATTAATCTCAACCCATTTTCGGTATTTTTAACCCTTTCAGTGTTTTTGTCGAATATATTGGACATTTAAAATTACTCTCTTTCTTTGCGATTTTTCGGTTATCCTATGTACCGTTGCAATTGATGTTTTTGTTTTTGCTGAAAGACAAACAAAACTGTCCGAGGGTTAAAATAAGAATTGCTTTTTTTAACTCCGTGCCTTTATATGGTTTTAAGTACAAAATTTTAGATTTTTATTTCGACAAACAAATTGTTTTGACACTGAAAGGGTCAAGGTCGTATTTACGTTCTCCACCTCAGATTCTGTAATTATGCTTTCGGTTTCTAAAAGAATAATTATGGATTCAAGTTTTGACATGTCAGCCATATTTTATTAAGAACGTTATTTTATTTAAATTTATTTTTTTAATAATATTTATATTTTAAAACAAAAAATAATAATTATATTTCTTTTTTCTCTTTTTAGGTAAGTTCGACAATCGGTTCTTTATAAATGTGACATTTTCCAAATAAGGTAGTTCATATATTATTAAAAACAATTGCATCTTCCGTAGCTACCTTCTAAAATGCGTCTTTAGATGGAATTTGGAAACCTTTCTGATTATATTTTCAAGTTTTAATTCCATCGAATATCATTCTATAACAACGAGGCACCATACAGGATTTTTTATATCGAAGACCTCCTTATAGCTTCTAAGTACCTTCCAAAAATAGAGGACATCCTCTTCTAAAGGTTAAAGAGGGAAGAAGGGGGCTAATTTGTCTATCCTATATTTTGGGCGAGATACAAGAATTGCAACGTTGCGTTGGTTCTCCTCTCTGTTATATAGTTTAGAAGTCATATTCTTGAGGTCGGGGCATCTTTAATGTTAGTTTTCTTTAAACTAAAAAAAAATTAACATCTTTGGAAACATGTATGGTATAAATAATTTTAAACATATTAACAACTCCGCCATTAAGGTGAACACGATTTGATTTTAAATTTCTTACGATATTAGAAGATATGGCTCTGGTATGAACTATTAATATAAACTATTAATTAATTAAATAATAACTTCGCTCAAAAATGAATTTCCGATCACAAACCAAGCTAGGGGTTTTCCATGACGAATTGAAATAGTTTTACAAAACGATTTCTTTCGGCTGCAAAAATATGTTAGGCCACCTAAATAATGGACTTTTTGAACCCGTAAATAGAAGGTCGCCTTAACTTCCCGATTGGCTAACCCTAATTGAAGCATAATATAATTCTGTTTTAAAAATTAAAATATCAATGCGTAATTATTTCTTTTTATTCGTTATGTATATAAAAACTCTCCACATGTTGCATTTCTCATTTATCCTTTATTTTCTAGTGTGTAAAACTAACAAAATTACGAAACTAATTCCCCCCGATTAATACCAGCAATTTGTGTTAAATATTTTATGAGCAAAAATGTTGTTAATTCCTGGCAAATTAGGTTGTCTTTATTAATTTAATGAGCGCCTGTATTAAATTTTTAGATGGTCTGCCCATGGCATGGTCACACTGGCCATTCTGGGAAATGACCATTAAATGTCTAGAGAGGGAGCGAGCTAGCGAGGGGCACAAATGTGTGTGTGCAGATAAATGTCATAACCCCGCCAGTCTTCTATAATTAGTATCACTTGTCGTTTTATTGTCTTTTAAAGTTCATAATGTTGTTGTTGTACACTAGTAACAACAACTACTGGGACGACAAATTTAACATAAGCAGCTATAAAAAAACGCAACAGTTTTTTTATCATCTTTTCAACTCTGTTGCTTTATTAATATTCATGAATGTGGTTAACGAAGAGGGGGCTTAATAAAATTGTGCATGTTAAGTTTGTGTTTTGAGTTTATTTTTCCTTCCTTGTTTTCTTCTCTCTGCGTTTGAGAGAATTTTTAAAAATATATAAAAATTTTATATACTATCATCATTTTGCCTAATGATGATAATAAAAGTTGTCATTAATGTTGATGTCGATCGTGATGCGACTGAAGATTTGCTTAGCTTTTCTCTTGTGCATATTTTTTGTAACATAATCGCTTTATAACATTTGTGTATATTCAGGGGATATTTAATAATCCTACAAACACAATTTTTTTAAAATATATCGTGGATTTTATTTAAGAAAAATATTTTTCACAAGTGAAAAGGGTTTCATATCGAATGGGAATCCAAAATGCTACCCAATTCAGGGAGGTACCTTTTTATAAGGTGCTACACGAAAAGGTGCTCCAATATGAACCTAAAATAAAAAAATAGGTTTAAATCAAACAAGTGAAAGAGCGTTAAGTTCGGCTGGGTCGAACTTTGGATACCCTCTGACAGTTACTAGAAATGCAAATATAGGTACTAGAAATGCAAAAAGTGGACCTATACCGACATTTCTAAAAACGGATTATGTAATAATACAAATTTTAGAAATTGTTAATGGATAATTATACCCTCAGCCTTATGGCTAATGGGGGTGTATACACTTTAACACGGTGAAAATGTGCCTCATCGAAATATTGGTTCTAGACCCCATGTTTCTTTGGACCGAATCCATTTCAGAAAATTTAGATTTCATCCAAACTTTGCCCATATATTTTTTTCTTCCAAACTTAGTTCAAATTCGAAGATGGGGAATATCGGTCCACAACTTCTGGAACCTTCACAAAGGGGATAGGTATGCGGAACCATACGTTCTACTTTTTTCTACTTTATAGGGTCGGAAATGAACATTTCGATGAATTACAAACGGAATGACAAAATTTATATACCCTCCATACTATGGTGGAGGGTATAAAAATCCTCAAATTATCGAATATTGACAGGTACCCTTATCGGAGGTTACCATTTTCATACGAAAAATACGCCGAACTGATTTAAGAAGATCACCCTCCATTCTCGACTTAAAATTTCGAATAGTTCTTCCTGCCTATACGTTGGAGATGCCAATATTGCAGCACCGAAATTTCTAATATTCGTATTAACTTCTCTTTCTACTAATTCAAAATAGAAAGAGAGCTCACCTTAAAAATTGTGCTGACGAAATTCTCAATCTTAGAATATTTTAGAAAATATTCTTCAACCTCTATGTCAATTCTTCTTTTCTTACTATAACCTCAGTCAGATGTAAAATGGAGGCACAACCTCTTCGTCAAACCATCATACAAATTGCAAACGGGGTGTATTGGTTGTTTATTTGCTCGTTTGTCTTCAGCGATCATCATCATCTCCGTCTGTCTTACCATTTTCCAACAATTAGCAATTTAACATCGGTTGTCGGTTAAACACCTACGCGTGACTTAAATGTTAAAGTTTTGTTTTTCATTTTTTTTTTCGCTGAAACGTTTATCTCTTTCCTCTTCATCGTTCGCAGCAGTACCAGCAAATGCAACAATAACAATTTTGTCTTGCCACACCAAGCTTGGAGTTCATACAGCAGCACAAGCCATTAAATGTTCTGAAGACAGAATAACTTTTGTAGGGGTTAAATCTTTAGTCGGAATATATTAGGTTGGCGAAATAGAAATCCATTTTTTCTATATGAATTATAGGACTTTATTTAACATGCTTCGGAATGTCCGATTTGGACATCGTTTTGTTGTATGATTTTTTGCCGCTTTAAAGGAATTTCTCCGATGTTATCGACATTTTCGACGAAATGGTTGCCTGTGCGAGGTACAGCACAAATTCCTGAACGGAATCTACGAAACCAAAATTACACATAATTGGCTGTTACAGTATCGGAACCATAAACACCATTCAAAATTTTAGCCGCTTGGCTTGTATTTTCGCCTTTGTCAAAGAAAAACTTTAAAATGTTCCGTATTTTCTCTTTGTTTAGTTCCATTTTTAACACCCTGTAACTCACAACTGAATGCACAAAACAAAAAGCAGCAAAATATTATTTTTACTGCGAAATGTCACCCATCCAATGAGCATAAATCTGAAATTGTTTGATCGATACTTTTCTTTTTCCCCAACCTTATATTTGGTAGGTCTTTTATAGTCAGTCAGATTTTATGCTGGTTTTCAAAAGACAAATACACTTTTGTTGGTCTCCTTTAAACGAAAGACATTGTATTGGACCTAGATAAATTATTCTGTATACTGATAATTTCCAGAAAGTACTCCATATCTAAAAGGACCTCCATATCTCTTTCATAGCCAGAATATCACTCAAGGTGGCCTTATATTGATCTTCAATATGATGAATACCTTCTGTGGGGCTTCTGTGGACTAAAGGTCATTAATAAGTCTTCTATAGAAAGGCAACCTTCTATATGTGTTATATAACATATATGACCCTCTGTCTGCAGAACCTTTATCTCTATAGAGAGAAGACACGATTAACCCGCATCTAAGGTTCGTCGAATGTGTATCATCGAATTTTTAGACTAATTTGATGATTTGCGTCGAAACATATTGAGCAAGTTCTGTCACTTCTGCTATGAAATGCTTAGAATTTCAGAATATCTATTAAAGAAATTTTTAATTCTCCGGAAACCAGATATTCCCAACTATAGACCTATCAATCATAGACCCATATTTACAAATTTACTATTACATTTACAAATTTACTATTACTTTTAGATAACTTAAATTATTACCAATTTCATTGGTCTTCTGTGGGGTCTCCGACGAATAAATGGAGAAGTGGACCCACCATTACATGACAGAGGCTATATAATTTAAAATATAATGTTTTCGTCTTACATCGACCAAATACCTCCTACAGGTCTTCTATGGAATCAAAGACCACTTGCGATGGAGAACCTTTAACAAGCTTCAGATTCTCTATACAAATTAAGAGGTTTCATTATGTAGTTCTTCCAAACATAGAGCTCATTCTGTGGACCTTTTAGATAATCTATAAACAAAACTTCGATCATGTAGCTCATCTCAAAAGAGAAATAAATAAAAGCGTCTATATAAATGATAGTTCGCCCCAAAATGCTGAGATTTGAACATTGGTACCTATGATATTTTCTGATTGTTGTCCGGCGCCTTAGCGTTCAAGGCCATCTCCTTATCTTTCCAAGGTTGCACAATATGCAGCCGTATACCACGAAAGAGAAATATTGTAAGTTGTAAAAAGAAAAATCTGCTCTAAAAAGGATGTTCTTGTGTCATGCCAAATGTCCGAAACTTGACACGGTTGAATTTAATTTGTATATGCAATTTCGCAACAATATTCGACATAAATGGAACTTATCAAGTAACGACATTTGTAAGCCACATTGCTCAATATGTCTGATGAGGCGCTTAACCAACGCCGAAACGAGTCGCATAATGGTGGAAATGTAGTATCTCTCTGGCTTTCCTTTTCATTGCAACTTCGATCTTGTAGCTCATCTCGAAAGAGAAATAAATAAAAAAGACCCTTTCGCTTCACTTCTCTACAAGTATAGAGCTCTTCAGCTCTTCTTGAGGTTTTGAACAGAAATGAAAGACATTCTTCAGGTCTACAACATACATAGAAGGCCTTTAATAGCTCTTGGTTTGATATAAAAAAATTGTTTACCTAGGTCTTTTATAGAACTCGTGGTGGACTTCCATAGAGAGAGTAGCTTCTATTAGTCCTCTGTCTTCCTTTGAAGTTGACTACTTGTAGGTCGTCCAGGAATGTTTGTTTATATTCTATTGGAAAAAAAGCAATATGTAGGAGTTTTATAGACAGGAAAAATTATTTAAGCCTTCTAGACCCAGATATCCTAATGAATATTTGGGTGGATTCTTTTGAAAGTGGTTTAAGTCCACTTTTTCTTATATTGATATATTTAAGGCTCTGTGTTTGATTTGTTTCAAAAATATTGTTAAATGGTATTAATTTTGTTTGTAGCTTTGTGTCCTTCAACCTGATACAATATATAATGTAATTTTTTTACGTCACTTTACTAGAAACCCAAGTTTTGTATCAGAATCTAAAATGGACTTAAACCACTTTCAAAATAAACGACATATTTTGTATAGGCCCACAATTTATAAACATATTCCGATTTGTGTCGTTTTTTAGAAGTTGTGTTTTGGAATTGTGCTTGGAAAGTCTGATGTCCAGAATATTATATGGATGTCCTTAATCGGACAGCTAAAGTCTAACAAAAATAAAAAGGTATTTTTGCTGCAGGTCTTCTGTCTTATATAGAGAGGGTTTGAAGTCTTCTAATTTCCGATCTCTAAACATAGACCTTATTCAGTTCCTCTGTCATATATTCTATGGATTAAGAAGAGCTACTCTTGGTCTTGTAAGAATATATGTTTTTGTGAATATTATTTTAGTTCTCAATGACTAAATTACCAATATCACTGTGACAAAAAATCTTGGCCTTTGTCTGGTAGGTGGAAAATTCCCTATGGGAATGAAAGTCCTTAGCGAGTATATTAACAACAGAATGAAAGATACGCCATAATTCAATTTTTGGAGTTACCAATAAAAGGGCTTCCTCGACAAAATAAATTAATACCCTCCATAAGTGTTCCATTGACAGGAAACGGAACATCTTCATAGGTCTTTCTTATACAGAATTCTCATTTCCATTTTGCTTTTGCAAAATAATCAGCCTGAATCCCGGTTTGTTGTTAAATAAAAATCTATTTATTTTATATTTCTTCGATCTTTTGTAGAACGATTTTCCTAAAGTTCTACCTTTTCGGACAATTAATATATAACCCATAAACGACCTTCGTTTTTTTAAGCTTTCTATAGACCTTTGCAAGTCTCCACACAATTTCCATATTGAATTTCGCACCATAAAAGTCACCCAGCCACTATTCTAATGTTAGAATTCCCTTTTCCATAATTAGTTGTCCATTTTTTTTTTCATTGCCGTTTACCATATCGACCCCGAAGGCAAAACCAAAAAACAATCACTAGAACAGTGTCACTACTACCTAACAAACGCCACACTTCCGATATGTTTCGGTTGTGACCATTTGCCATTTTTGGATGCTATTTTAATAGCCCTTAACTGTTAAATGACACACACACACACACACCAACACACTCTCCAAAGCGCATGCAACAATTGTTTTGGGCATAAAAGCCGGCAAAACGATTTGCAAAAAAAAAAAAACAGAAAATAATATTTAAATGCTTGCGAATAAAAGCAAAAACAAAACCCGACAACGAAAATGTAAAAGAAGACGATGACTGCAAATAAAATTATCACATCTACAAATTTGCAAAGTAATTTCTTTGAACTTTATTTTGTTTTTATTTTTTACGATTTTTTTTAAAATTTTTATTGTTTGTCTAATTGATTTGCTGTTATTGTTTTGTTTGTATAAATTTTGTTGTTGCTTTTTGGGTTTTCGTTTCTTGTGTAGTTTCCCCCACTTGTTTGCTGGGTTTTTGTCGTCTGGGCGCTCGAACGTGACATGTCTAAACTTCCGGTTAAATCATTCAATTGGCTTTTTTCGCTGGACTTGGAGATTTTCTTTTTAGTGTGTCGCTTTAATAGTTTTTTGTAATTTTTTGCAACAACTAATAGTGGGATGAAGACAAGCTAGGTAGAGTAGGGAAGATGTGCGTGTCGAAGAAGTTATTTTGAAAAATAATAATGATTGGAAAGGATCCGTCTCTGAGAATTCATTGGCATGTTCTCGTACTCAAAAATTAATTACACTTTTCAAACTTTTATAAAGGGAACACCAAAAGCAATTCAATTAATATAATTTTAGACTCCTGCAGATTTTGGAGCAGAAAATTCTATCCTATTTTTAAAGTCCGATAATATCTCTTAGAAGGAAGTTGCGCCCAACCAAACTTATTTAAGTTAGCAATAACAACCAATTATGTGTAATTTTGGTTTCGTAGATTCCGATCAGAAATTTTAGATATTAAAGATGTAGGCCGGAAGGAAAAATGATCGAAGTTGACCGGCAGGTTATCAGTCGTAAAATCGCCCAGGAGCTGAAAATTTACCATAAAACTGCTTTAAACCATTTACAATTTACCTGAAACGGCTACAATTGGCCAACAGGAGAGGTGTTTTGTTCCACCAGGACTGCGCCAGGCCACACACATCTACAGTGACTCGCCTGAAACTTCGGGAGGTTGGTTGGGAAGTTTTAATGCGTCCGCCACCAACCGATTATCATATTTTTCTTGCATTGCAAAATTTCTTTAATGATAACAAATTGGTATCTAGAGAGGATTGTGAAAATCGACTACAAGAGATTTTTGCGAATAGAGACTTCTATGAGAGAGGTATTATAAAATTACCTTTCAAATTGAACAATTCATACAACAAAACGGTTCATATTTGGCTAAATCGGACATTCCGAAGCATGTTCAATAAAGTTTTATAGTTCATATAAAAATAATGAATTTCTTTTTCCCCAACCTAATATTTCTTCCAAACTTCGAAGATGGCGGTACCGAGGTATATAAAATCCTTCACTACGTCGAGGCTGTAGTTTTCAAATTCCACAGTTGGTCCAAGTCTTCTGGACGTCTTGGGCGTTGCTGCCATCAGCTTGGTCTTCTCGCCATTTACTGTCAGTCCCACTTTGGCAGACCCCTTCTCAATTCGTTTAAAGGTGGTTGTTAGCGCTCGCAATGTTCGACCCATTATGTCGATGTCGTCGGTGTAGGCGAGTAACATGTGTTGCTTGTGTGCAGAGTGCCATTGCTGTTCACATTTGCATCTTGTATGACCTTTTCCAGCATGATGTTAAACAGGTCACACAACAGACTGTAAATTTGTCAGCTGGAGCAGATACTGCTAATACTTTTAGGATCTTGGTACTGGAAATTGTATATATCGGTCCAGGTTTTGGAGTAGACGCTCTAATTAGATATTTTGTGTTCACATGGAGATAACAATCCTTCCTACCAAAAATTGGCAATAGGGAGTCACTTTTTTGGCTTAGCTCCCATGTAATGGTACCGCTCAATTTTTGGTATTTTTAAGATTTTGCCCGTACTTTCTAGCCGAAGTGGACGTAGTTTGGCATTGCGGATACTTGAAGGGGTAAAAATAATTATATACAACAATTCATATTTCGAATGTTTTAGTCGCATTTTGCCACTGATGTGGCTGGAGCCTGACATGAACATATACAGAAAATTACCAAGGTAATTCAAATTGATATTCAAAATACATAATATTGATCGAGACCTAGATGCACGGGAAAAATGGCCACCAGAAGAAAAAGATATACTAGGTTGGAAAATTGAGCTTGAAACTTGAACATACTGACGGTTGAAAAATATGTCTGATAGCCACAAAATACCGAAAATTGGGGGAACCGTTATATGGGGGCTTCCTAAACACCAACTACAAACAATACGATTGAAAAAATCCAGAAAAAAACCTTATAAGGAAACTGCCATGGAACTGAAAAAATATGTACTTAATAGGCAGATTTAGTACCCAATGAGAAATAAAATATCAAACTACAGCCAATCAATAACAGTTCATTTTCGGAACTTTTAATGTATTAAGGGGACCCCCCATTCTTGGTGTCAATTTCTTTTATTTTATTCTAATCTACTCTATTTCTTGACGATATAGTAGATTTATTGTACTAGCATCAAGTGACGGCAGGGGGGCTTCTCAAACTTTAATCGCATTTTTCTTGAAACAATTTTTTTTCGAATGGCGGGCACGATAACTCAAAAACTAATAATCGAATCGGTTCCAAATTTTGACACGTTTCTCTGGGAGTGTATAGCTCTCGTATGAAGGATAAAGCCAATCGGTGAAGAGATTCCTTATTTTTTAACATAGTTTGTGGTCAAAAATAGTCGAATTTCCCAAAAAAAAAATTGTCAAAGGTCCGCCATTTTGTTAAATGTTGAGCGAAGTCGATAATCCTAGTTCAATACGAGATCCAGACATGTACTCTATCTAACACCGTTGGAATTTCCGGATTCCGATGTTCCAGTGATGAGTTATCATGCCCGCCATCAGAAATAAGGACTTTTCTTTCTTTTACATAGCTGAAGGGTAACACACATCTATGCAGAAAATGTTCAATTTTGGTTCATGTTCTGACACAGTCCCCACATAAAGGTTTCTGCCATTTTGAGAAGTGGTCTTAGACACATTTCCTAGACATTTTCCAATTGAATTGTATTTTATTCAACGTTTTAACCTATTCTGCTGTAATTTTTTATTTTGGATTCCCATTGCGTAGAAAACCATCTATCTAATAAGGATCAACATTGGTCCACATTTTAAGGTAGGTCACATGTAACGGTACCTTCAAAATTTAATTGAAAAACTCCCTCAAATTCCTTAAATTTGAAGGTAACTGTTATATGAGGGTTAAAGTTGACCAATGTTCTTAATTTTTGGTAGGAAGATATGCTAACCAATGGTATAGTAACATAAAAGTTGCACAAATTTTTTTGAAATACGTCCCGAAAATCTCCCAAAAATACCAAATATTAGGAAATGCCTAATATGGAGGCTATACCAAAACGAGGACTGATTTATCACATTTTCCATATCAAATCACTCCCACATAATATGGAGTAGTGCATCTTATGTGGGAGATGGGAGTATAAAAACTGCCAGATCACCTGAAATTGTCCTCAATGACATATTTTTATTTCTTTCACATTAGCTTCTGTCTGTTCCTCCTTCCAATTTATTCCAGCAATAAACACTTTATCAATTATTTTTGTTGTTGTTTTGATTCCTTTCGCTATTTTTTGCGATATTATCACTTGTTGAGTTGTGTTCATATTTCTGCATTTTATTTTCGATTACCACATTTCTTCACTTTCGGTTTTTGTTTCTCGTTTTGCAATTGTAATTATTTTTTGTACTGCTTTTTTTAATTTATTATCTTTTAATGTTTTTTGTTGTTGTTGTTTTTTTAACGTTGGTGTGTTTTTATTCTTCACATTACTTCATTCTATTCACCAGCAATTGTTTTTTACTTCATGACAACAACAAAAACTTTTTTTATCTCCGACAAATGTCACTGATAAAAAAAAGTTACTAACAAAAAATATACAAGCACCACATACAAGTAATTCGCGTTATTGAAAAAAAAAGTGTAGCGGCAGTAGCCGGAAATTTTAACAAAATGTTTTTTGCTTAAAAAAAAAAGAATGTGATTAAAGTTGTCTTCATTAATTTGCACAAAAATAATTGATGTTACTAAAAGAATTTCGTTTTCAAACAAATAAAACATAATCAAAGAGGGAGGCTAAGTCAAACTTTTGCTCTGAATTTAATTGGCGGATAGAACTTTGGAGAAATGGAAAGAGGCCTGTATAGCTGTACCTCAGTGTAGTGTCGGGTATAAAAATGGTATCGAAAAGCTAGACCTTTATAACCCCATGTTCTTTTTTTACAAAGATCAGTCGAAGCCGGCACAATTTTTAATGATCTTGTAAAGTTACATTTTCCGTTATTTATTCAATTACATCCTATATACTTATATTACCTATCAAGCCCCTCAAGATTTTTTACTTTCCCCCTCTTTGATTGCATTGTGGTAAGAATAATAATTTGAAATTCACATTATTTTTGTTATGAATTTATTTAAAACGTATTTGTAGTAAATTTTGAAATATATATTCAAACTTGGAAAAAAACAAAACAATTGGAATATAAACATTTTGTAATTAAAACACGTTCTTTTGAACAGGCATGTGTTTTTTCTTTGTGATTTTTTTCATCGAGGAAAAGTATTCAATGAACACGTTTCCATGTCTGAACTGAAAGCTTGAGTGAATGAACAAGTGTTTTGTTCAATTAGTTGTTATACAAACCTGCCTACGTAATTTGAATTTAGAACCTTTTTTTCTTATGAAGTCCGATCTCTCGATGCCTTAATGTCTATTGAAGATATTTTATCTATAGACAACAGCTAGACGGTTTTTAACTTTATAAGACCCTCTTCAAGGATGAGAACGAAGTTTAAAGAACTGGCGGAACTAGACAACGAACTAGTCAATTTAGACTGTTCTGATAAAGGGACGATAAAACGGTGAAAAAATTATTTTAACTTATTTCTTTTTAGTAGAATAATCAGAAGTTACAGAATTGAAATGCACGAATGAGGAATATGGAAATACATGAAGGAGATAAATGACCCATATCACTAAAGGGAACGAGACCAAATAAAGGAACGAGATCAGAAAAATGAACTAAATAACTGGACCTAGCTTCTATCGTTCCTTTATCGGAATGGTTTAAATGAACTAGTTCACTAAAAGGAACGAGATCAAATTAAAGAATAGGTTCAAATTGAGGAACTAGATCAGAAAAGGAACATAAATAACTGGACCTTGTTCTAGTTCCTCGTTCCTTCTAGTGAACTAGTTCATTGAAACTATTCCGATAAAGGAACGATAGGAGTTAGGTCCAGTTAATTAGTTCATTTTTCTGATCTCGTTCCCTTTAGTGATATGGATTATTTATCTCCTTCATGTATTTCCATATTCTTCATTCGTGAATATTTGACTAAATAGAACTTAATTTAAATATTTTTTTTTTCATTTTTACTCACTATGTTTACCTTTTTCGTTAATCTACAAAACTATAAACTACTATACGAGCAAAAAAAAACGAACGATGAAAGAGAGAGATTCACATGTATAATCTAGGAGTTGGAACTATATTAAGGAACTAGTTCCTTTACTCACCTTGTTTATCTTTTTTATTCATCAACGAATCAAACGGAACTATGTGAACAAATAAAAAAAGAACGATGAAAGAGAGATATTCACAGTTATAGTACCTGTAAATCTCTCTCTTTCATCGTTGTAACTATATGGAGCAAAGGAACTATATTAAGGAACTAGTTCCTTTTTAAAAATGGAACGAGAAAAATCAATCCGCTCAGTGAACCATATTGCCCAACTTTTGTGTTTATGAATGCCGACTTTTGTGTAATTTGGGTTAACTATGCTATTGGGAAAATCCATAGATTACATACATATTTCCTCCAAGTTGACCTAAAATATTGAGCAGAGACCCGATGTTTGTCCGATTGACACTATATTTTATGTCCAGACTGACAGAATGTTAAATCGCTTGGAATTTGTAAGCAGCTTCCATTGGAAGATCTTCTGGTCTTTTTTTGCGAATAAAATCTCCTGCTTCCTACTAGAATATGTTAACGTTTTGAACTTTTTTGGAGCTTATGTGGGAGGCCCAACTGATCTTGATATTTTTTTTATGAGGAGAATTTCAGTTCATTTATTAGATAATTTTCTTCTGGTATTATTTCATAAGAAAATCTTCTTATTTTTACTAAGGAGGCCTTCTAGATTTTACTAAGAAGATCTTCTGGTCCTCTATATGAGGCTATTTTTGTTTATCCCTCATATATCGGCGCAGGCCATTTTTTCAATGTTGTTAATGTTTGGGAAACATGGTTAATATTCCAAACGAATTGGATGTAATTTGGTATTCCTGGATGTTGAAAATGTCTATATCGGAAAAGTTCAATATTTGTCCTTGTTTTAAGGTAATTTTATAGTCCTTTTTGAAACTAGTTTCAAATGTATAATTTTCTTTTACTTAAAAAAAAAAACATTGATACAAAATCGAGTTCATTGTCTGGGATTGGAAAATTTATGGCCTTGGGAACCCAGAGGTGTAAAATTTTCAGTTATGATGTGATTAATTTGTTGCTGGTAAACATTCTTTTATATTTATGTAAAACAACGTAAACGTTTAAAATTCGGGTTTATTGTCTTTAAAAAATGGCCCAAGTTTGTAAAGAAAATGTCGTTTTCCATTCATTTCATTCCCGGAACTTTACCTCCCTTTCTATTAGATAAGATGTTATAATCGATGTTATTCGTTAAATGAACAACAGAAAATCATAGGCCTTCTCCTCCTCTCGAAAACCACATGCAAACCTAGTTATTTACCCCAAGCAAGCAAAATCTTAACCACATTTAAACAAAAAAGACAACAAAAACAACAATAAAACCTCAACAGTAAATAATAACATTAACTGGTTAAATAAGTTAACAAAAAAAAAAAAAAAAAGATTATGTCTATTTTAAAACAAATGACGTTTGTAATTGTTTGTTGTTTTTTTGCGTTTTGCTGATATTCCGTTTTCATTTCATTTTTTCTACTTCTCTTGTCTGCCATTTTGCGCTAAAATATCAAGTGTACTCTACACTACACCACCAAGAGTCGTCAATGGGTGGATGAGTCATCACAATCGTCAGACATTGGAAAACAATACTACAGGTGATGTGTGTGAGTTTACCTTAAAGTTTAGTTGATTTGCTGTTTTTGTAGTTCTCTCACTTTACCGATTTCAAGATCCAACTATACTTTTTGGGTTTCTCTCTCAGATTCCCAATGCTTATCTTTTACTCTCTTAGACATGTTGTTAACATTCGTATCAGTTCTCTTGATTTGTCAACACTACTTATTGATTTTATATTTATTTCTTGTTTTTGTGGAGCTGTACATAGACAAACGTGGCGAATATAGTGACACCTAGGGAATCACTTCGATGTCGAAGTTCGGATTCATACTAATTTATACTTTGGCGTGGAAGGAATATTTTTTCAAGTCCTTAAAGAGGCGTGGATTTTTTAAAGAATATTTTTTCAAGTCCTTAAAGAGGCGTGGATTTTTTGAAAGAATATTTTCTCAAAGGCTGGCAGAGGCGTGGATTTTTTAAAGAATATTTTTTTCAAGACCTAGATGAGGCGTGGATTTTTTAAAGAATATTTTTTCAAGGCCTAACCAAGGCGTGGATTATTTAAAGATTATTTTTTCAAGGCCTAACCAAGGCGTGGATTTTTTAAAGAATATTTTTTCAAGGCCTAACCAAGACGTGGATTTTTTAAAGAATATTTTTTCAAGGCCTAACCAAGACGTGGATTTTTTAAAGATTATTTTTTCAAGGCCTAACCAAGTCGTGGCTTTTTTAAAGAATATTTTTCGAGGCATATATGCGGCTTGGATTTTTTAAGGAATATTTTTTCAAGGCCTAGATGAGGCGTGGATTTTTTAAAGAATATTTTTGCAAGGCCTAGATGAGGCGTGGATTTTTTAAAGAATATTTTTTCAAGGCCTAGATGAGGCGTGGATTTTTTAAAGAATATTTTTTCAAGGCCTAGATGAGGCGTGGATTTTTTAAAGAATATTTTTGCAAGGCCTAGATTAGGCGTGGATTTTTTAAAGAATATTTGTTCAAGGCCTAGATGAGGCGTGTTTTTTTTAAAGAATATTTTTTCAAGGCCTAGATGAGGCGTGGATTTTTTAAAGAATATTTTTTCAAGGCCTAGATGAGGCGTGGATTTTTAAAAGAAATTTTTTCAAGGCCTAGATGAGGCGTAGATTTTTTAAAGAATATTTTTTGAAGGCCAGATGAGGCGTGGATGTTTTAAAGAATTTTTTTCAAAGGCTGGCAGAGGCGTGGGTGTTTTAAAGAATATTTTTACAAGGCCTAGATGAGGCGTGGATTTTTTAAAGAATATTTTTTCAAGGCCTAGATGAGGTGTGGATTTTTTAAAGAATATTTTTTGAAGGCCAGATGAGGCGTGGATGTTTTAAAGAATTTTTTTCAAAGGCTGGCAGAGGCGTGGATGTTTTAAAGAATATTTTTTGAAGGCCTAGATGAGGCGTGGATTTTTTAAAGAATATTTTTTGAAGGCCAGATGAGGCGTGGATGTTTTAAAGAATATTTTTTGAAGGCCAGATGAGGCGTGGATGTTTTAAAGAATTTTTTTCAAAGGCTGGCAGAGGCGTGGATGTTTTAAAGAATATTTTTTGAAGGCCAGATGAGGCGTGGATGTTTTAAAGAATTTTTTTCAAAGGCTGGCAGAGGCGTGGATCTTTTAAAGAATATTTTTTTCAAAGGCTGGCAGAGGCGTGGATCTTTTAAAGAATATTTTTTTCAAAGGCTGGCAGAGGCGTGGATCTTTTAAAGAATATTTTTTTCAAAGGCTGGCAGAGGCGTGGATCTTTTAAAGAATATTTTTTTCAAAGGCTGGCAGAGGCGTGGATCTTTTAAAGAATATTTTTTTCAAAGGCTGGCAGAGGCGTGGATCTTTTAAAGAATATTTTTTTCAAAGGCTGGCAAATAATAAACTTAAATACACACTTTTGGAATATTAAATGGAAGTTTTTGTTGTTGTCGTTTTTTTTTTCATTCATATTTCAATTTATTTTTTCATTTATTTTTCTGTTTGAATTCTGGTTGTATGACTCGTTCCCGCATTGCTTTGGTTTCTGCAATTTCAGCAGAATTTCTTCGTCTGTTTTCCTTTATATGGCAATAAAAAATAAAACTTGGTTTGGCTTTCTGCGGTGCGGTTAACTTTTTCAGTTGATTGTCTTACAGACAATGTGCGACAGGAGAGGGTATATGAGGTTGGGTCAGCGTGGAGGATAGGTAGATGTATGTATGGATCCATACAGAAAACTTCTTTGATTTGAGTGATGTATGTTGTCTTGTGGTTTTATTATTTGGAATTGTTTTTAGTTTTGTTTTTTTTTTTTTTTTCGGGGAAGGTAAGGAGGTAATATTACTTTACGCTTGAAAATACCTTTGCCACGCACATATTATTATTTGCGCGTGCGCACCATAATATGTAAATTTTATTTTTTCGGCTGAAGGTAGGTAGGTAAGAAGACATTGGGTTCTTCTCGTATTTCATATATATTTACAACATTAAGAAAGTGTTGACGAATTACTTTTGGCATTATTAGTTATGAGACGTTTTGAAAAATAAAAAACAAAGAAAACATGACAGTGGGTTGGGTTCAAAAAAGATGCATATCGAAAGATATGATCATCAGATTAATTTCCTAGAACATGAAATGGGATATAGGTTATCTTATGGGAGGGGTTTTTGGTGGATTGTATTACCACAGATTTGGGATGGAAAGATGACAGTGAAAAAAGGAAATTAAAATTGTATTTAACAAAATTTTTTTTCAAGCTTCACTTGGATTTTTTAAAGAAAATTTTTTAAGGCCTAGAGGGGCGGGGATTTTTTAAAGAATACATTTTTAAGGCCTAGTAAGGGCGTGAATTTTTTTAAAGAATATTTTTTCAAGGCCTAGATGAAGCGTGGATTTTTAAAGAATCTTTTTTTAAAGCCTATATGAGGCGTGGACTTTTTAAAGAATATTTTTCGAGGCATATATGAGGCTTGGATTTTTTAAGGAATATTTTTCAAGGCCTATTTCAGTCGTGGATTTTTTGAAGAATATTTTTCCAATGCCTGCCAGAGGCTTGGATTTTTCAAAGAATGTTTATCCAATGCCTGTATGAGGCGTGGATTGTTTAAAGAATATTTTCCAATGCCTGGAGGCTTGGAATTTTTAAAGAATTTTTTGCAAGGCCTAGCAGTTGTGTAGATTTTTTTAAAGAATATTTTGCAACGCCTAGCACTTGTGTGAATTTTTTCAAAGAATATTGTTCAATGCCTAGCAGTTGCGTGGATTTGTTTAAAGAATATTTTTCAAGTCCTAGCAGTTGCGTGGATTTTTAAAGAACATTTTTGCAAGCACTTGAGGCTTGATTTTTATACCCTTCACCACACTGTGGTACAGGGTATTATGTCATTGTGCATATGTTTGTAACAGGCAAAAGGAATCGAGATAGACACATGGTTCCTTTTGAGAATATGCATAGAATCACTTTCTGAGTCGATTTATGCATGTCCGTCTGTCCGTCCGTCCATGTATTTTTGGGAGCAAAGTACAGGTCGCATTTATGATCCGAATTGGATGAAATTTGGCACAACCCATTGGTTTGAAAATCACGAATTTTGGCATAGCGAAATAATTTAAGTCGCCAATGATGTGTGCTAAATTTCGGGAAAATCGGTTCAGATTTAGATATTGCTCCCATACATAGTTTCACCCGATTTTAGGTAAATGTTCCACCAAAGTCCCTGCAAATCTTTTGATTTGCACAAATTTTGGTATAGCGTACTGAATTAAGTCTAGAATGATGTGTGTTAAGTTTGGTGAAAATCGGTTCAGAGTTAGATATAGCTCCCATATATAGTTTCGTCCGATTTGAACTAAATGGTGCACCCAAGTCCCTGGAAATCTTTTCATTTGCACGAATTTTGGCATAGCGTACTGAATTAAGTGTAGAATGACGTGTGGTGAGTTTCGTGCAAATCGGTTCATATTTAGATATAGCTCCCATAAACAGATTCGTCCGATTTTATGTAAATGGTGCCCCGAAGTCCCTATATAACTTTCGATTTGAATGAAATTTTGCATAGGGTAATGAATTAGGTCAAGAATGAAGTGTTATAAGTTTCGTGAAAATCGGTTCAGGTTGAAATTATGCTCCCATATATAGTTTCGTCCCATTTTATGTAAATGGTGGTCTTTATATATCTATCGATTTGCGCGAAATTTGGCATAGGGTAATGAATTAGGTCAAGAGTGAAGTGTTATAAGTATCTTCAAAATCGGTTCAGATTTAGTTATAGCTCCCGTATATATTTTAGTCCTATTTAATGCAAATTGATTGACACAACGTACAGAAATTTGTATTCCGACGACGTCTGTTAGGATACATATGTTGAATATATCCAAAGTGGTGAAGGGTATCATATAGTCGGCCCAGTCTGACTTTACTACTTTCCTTACTGGTTTAAAGAAGAATTTTTCAAGTTCTAGCAGTTGCTTGGATTTTTTAGAGAATTATTTCAAGGTCAGCAAAAGTCCTTTTCCTTTTCTTCAGCCGAGTTTTTTTTTCTCTCTGTGATTTTTCAGCTCTGCATATAGGACTCAGAAATATTGAAAACTTCTAGAACTCAACTCACATTGAAATTCATCATCTCCCTCACTTGTAATCAGGTCAAATGTAGTCATCAACTATCTTAGTAACAGACATAATATTTGTTTTTCTATATTTTTCCATTCATTCATGAATAAATTCCATTGTATAATCCCACTGTACACAAACACGAACACACCGCCATGTCGAGAATGTAAAATACAATATTTGTATAGAAAATATGTGCCAGACTTTTTTCTATACTCAAAGAATTTCTGACATCGTAAAGTTTTACGATTGTTTTTTGGAGACAAAAATGCATTCGAAACTTTGTTCAAACTCCACAGCATTTTCCAAACGCATACTATATATTTACATACGCATATGTATGAGAGTACATACAATGAAATGAATATTTACATAAATGTATAGCTTAAGGTACGTGCATTGTAATATTTTACAAAAATGTCTTAAACTTACAGGTTTTATTTTATTGTTACACTCAAAGAAAATGCGATATGTGTTTGTATTGTAACCTCAATTTCAAAAATGTTTCTCTATTTATGTTAATAGACCTGATAAATATTAAAGTTATCTTTATTTGTTTTTAGATAAATGCATCAAGATTTGAAATGCACTTCTAAGAATACATCTGTTTTTTTTTAATATTACACACGAAGTTGAGGTTATAAAATGTGGTCTGAGGGGGGTTTGCATTGGTAGAACGTGGTCAAAAAGAATATTCTCCATTAAGGAATTAGGTATCTAAAACACCTCTAAATGTATTTGTGCTTAGACATAACTGCCAGATCTCCAAGGCGTAGATTTTTTGAGGAATTTTTTCCAGGTCTGGATGAGACGTTGATTCAAGGAGTACGTGGGCATGAACTTTGTAAGAAATACCTTTTCAAGGACTACAATAAAAAATCCACGCCTCTGTTAGGATGATGCGGGGATTAGGGTCTTGGGTATAACATCAACAGATACAGACAGAAACCTTGCTATAGATGAAAGTCCTGGAGCATTTCAATGGATTACTGCAATTAAAAATAGGTCAAACAACTTTAAAATATCGATTTCCCACCTAAAATCCTATCAGTAACATTTTGATAGAATATTGCGAGGATGAAACATCGTATCTTTTGATAATTGGAGTCTGGTTCAATAAATTAGCGACGAAAACGACACACAAGAAATGGAGTTAGAAGGAGGAAACTTTCTAAAAAAACATCATTCGAAATTCGATTCAAAAAATACATACAATAGTTACAATTGAAGATATGTATAATATGGCCGCCAGTAAAAAAAATATATCACGCCATGCCTTCGAATTTTGACATATAACGATTTTTTTTAGCTAGGAAACATTCTCGCAGTCTTCTGTGGATATAAAGTCTTCTGTAGATCTTATTTATTTTAAATGGTAAACCTTATTATGGCACATATATACAAATACAGGACTTTTTACCGAACTTTACAAATTGATATTCTTATGTTGGTCTTTTGCAAATGGAGAATCTTCTTTCAGGCTTCTTTATTTCTACAATTTTTATATTCTTAGATTTATGGCTAATGGAGTATGTACGATCAATAAATGTAACTCAACAAAATATCGATTATAGATCCCAGACAAATCTAATATGGATTTCCTACCTATATCGATATAAAATTGCCAAACGTAATATTTTCAATAAATCTTGTCAGCGTTTTATTTCTGCGGAACATAACACACAAAGGGTCAATAATTGGAAACTAGTGAATTCTAAATCGATCCAACATTTGTCAATTGCTGGTTCCCATTCCCGGTTCTTCTTCTCATAAAATTCAAATTTCTTTTGAAAGGGTTTGTCGCCCTCTCTCACAAACATACAAAACTACCACTGACTGGAATATTTAGACCACTTTCCAACTTTTGGTTTATTTTCTATATCCGTCCTCTTACATCTACAGAATTGATATTAGATTAAAGGTTAACCATCCCTCTTTCATGCACTGGCAACTTTTCCGGATCAAGTATTCCCAAGAGTGTCATAATGGTGTATTTTTTCTACACAAATCTTAGTCCATTTGGCCCGCTATATTTTTTCCAATCAGTATCATACTTACTTACTTAGCTGGCTTGTGATAGAACGTTTGTTCCATAAGCCGAGCTTAAAAAAGATTTCCAGGCGAGTCGATTTTCTGAGGTGTGGTATACACTTGATCTTTCCATCGGATTCACGGTCTTCCCCTTCTACATGAAGCATCACTTTGCTCGCTTTTATATGCCTTTTAAGCTGGGGCCATCTTCATTCATTCTGACTATGTTGATGTCCGAGAATAGATAGTGTAGCTCTGCACCGTCGACGCAGATCGGCCCATATATTTTTTCTCTCAAACACTCCAAGAGCTGCCCATCTGTTTGCGCAAGTACACTTGCTTCAGATCCATACAACAGCACGAGTATTATCTGCATCTTGTAGAGTGTGAGTTTGGTCTGGCGAGAGGTGGTCTTGCTTTGAATTGCTTACTCAGACCATAGTAGCATCTGTTGGCCAACACTATTCTCCTAAGGATTTCAAAGCTGATGTTATTAGTTTTGTTTATGGCGGTACTGAGGTATATAAAGTCGTTCACTACCTAGAACCTGTAGTTTGCAAGTTCTACAGATGGTTCGAGCCTACTGGACGTCTTGCGCGTTGATACCATCAGCTTGGTCTTCTCGCCATTTACTGTTACCGCTCTCAGTGTTCGACCCATTATATCGATGTCATCGGCGTAGGCGAGTAACATGTCTTGTTTGGTGTACGGAGTGAAATTTCTGTTCACTTTTGCCTCTCGTATACGACAAACTGTCACATTGTCTGAATCCTCGTTCGGTATTAAAGGGCTCCGAGAAGTCCTTTCCGACTTTAACTGCTGATATTGTACCAGTTAAAGTTATCCTGCATAGCCGTATTAACCTTGCAGGAATGCCAAACGCAGGCGCTTTGGGAGAGTACCAATACAATCACAGTTCTGTATTCGAACTCAACATTACTCTCGACATTGAAAATGTTGTATGCTTTGCAATGCTTTAACATATACGACCTGTACCGAGAGAGCGAAACTTACTCTCCCAACTGATCTATGCGTGTGTCCAACACAATCATAGCAATTTGCATATGTATTGTTGGCTAACCCTGCTTTATATAGTTATGAACGGATAGGATTGTCGAATGCGGCTTTGTGACGATATGTTGTCTTTTCCAGGATCCCGCGCAGATTGAAAATCTGGCCAATGATGGATTTGCCAGGACTGAAGACGCATTGGTATAGTCCAATGATGTCATTGATCATTCGTTCACACAGCATTCATTCGTTCACACAGTACTCTGGATAGCCCTTTATACCTATTCCTTTTCCATAGGTCCTTGTCCGGTGTAAAATTTCGTGATAATGGGATCATAATAGCGACAGAAAACAGACAAAATACGTATTTTGATCTATTTGAACCAAAAACCAAAGGTGTTGTCTTTGGTCAGAAGCGAATCTACATGTCTACATTCTACAGCGCTCTATCGCTGACCAAGATATGTCGATCGGAATACTAAAAGGTGGGTTTTTGACTAATATTTAGTATTGTAACAAAATCTTAGTGCCACAGAGAATTCTAATACCAAGTATTGGACTCTATTAGGGTGTATCCGACTTTAGGTATTTTGAATGTGAACCTTATGGTGTGGAGGGCATAAACTGTTCGACTAAGCTTAACGTCGTTTTTTCTCGTAATTTAAATTGTTTTGAACTCTCCGTCTTTCCATTTTCATTTTTTTCTCTCCTGTTCAATTCTCTGTTTACATTTGACAACAGAATGGTCAACAAAACATCTGTTATTGTTTTCAACCCAGACAATTGTTTCGTTGTGTTCCGTTTTTTTTTTTTTTTTTTTTTTTTTTTTTTTTTTTATCAAGTGCGAATAAGCAAATTCTTGTTATTATTTAGTAATTTTTAGTAGTGTTTTTATTGTTGCTCATTTTTAAAAGTCATACGTTTTTTCTATTTTCTTTATTAAATATTAAAAAAAAAAACAATATGTGTGCATTTCTCATTTTCTCAACATGAGAAAGTTTAAAATTGTATTCTTATTTTATTTTTGTTCTAATGTCGTAAGACAATTTTGTATTTTTTTTTTAGTTTTTGCGACAGTGATACACTTTTGCAGCAGCATATGCTACAAGAAGCGGAAAATCGTCATTTGAATCTAAATCGCAACTATATACATCGATGGTATCTTAATAATAAACCGTTTAAAAAAGCGGATATAACTTTGGGTTCTTTAGGTTCCACTGTCTTTAATTTTAGACTTTCGTACGATGAACAGATGTTTTTCTAGACATTTCAAAATAAATATTATGTATGTATATACATACATTTGTGTATATGTTCGATTTTCTTTACTATAGTTGGCTGGCTGATCATTTTAAATCATTTTCAGTTTTTTTTTCTCTTTTTTTTAAACAGTTCAATTTCAATGCCAATCGTCTGTCGTCGTTGTCATATAGCATAAAAAGAAGAAGCAGAAAAAAAAACACAACACAAATGCTAAAATCACGATTCAGCGACAAATGTCAAAGTTTTTGTAAAAAAATGTATATGTCATTTCGAAAGCTAAACAACCAGCCAAACAATAACCCAGCCAGCCCACCATATAAATTGAACAAATGTGAAAAAGTTGTTTTTGTTGTTGAAATTTTCAAAAAAAAAAAATGACGTAAAAAATCGAAAAACCAGAACAAATGATAATCGAAAACAATCAACATCAACTCGTGCGTAAAGTATTTTCTTGTTTTTGTTGTTCAGATTTTTTATTGTTATTTTTATTAATATTCAGAGACGTGCAAACATATATTTTGACAAATGTCTTTTAATAAATTTGGTTGGGGATTTGAATTTATTTCTTAAAAATATAAATTTGAAAATACAAATTCAGAATATTAGTCGTTATGGTTGGTATATGCAGTCGAAATTGTTTATAACCACAATGGATCGGAAAAATTGGTCATTATAAGCGATATGAAACTGAGGCCAACCTTTTAGGACTTTTGGATACCGTCGCTATAATAGAATTCAACTATTTTTTATAGAAACATTTATATATATATTTTTTTTCTATTTAGTTTTTTATTTTTATGAATACCATTGCATTTATCAGAGTCAGATTAATTGTCGTTTGATATAAAACGTATTTGGATCATGTGGATGTTTCTTTTTTTCATATCTTTGGCTTTAGATAAATATTGAAATAACATAGAAATTACAATGTTACCTCTACCAACCTGCACACCCACTCTCTAAACAATTCATTGTATAAACACATTCATTCATTTGTATATAACGTCACAGATACTTTTTAGACACTTTGTGTCATATATTCAGAATATTTTCTCTTAATGGATTTTCCTCTTGCAGAAGATGCAACAACAGCAACAATGTTTTACTTTTTTTTCGAATAATAATAAACTAAACACCATAACTTATATCTTACATATTTACATAACGAACGACTGGCATACATATTTACAATGGAATACATGAAGATTATACAAAGTTAAAGAATAGTATTTGCTGCGTCTGGCTATGGAATGAGAATATTTATGCGTTCGAAGCTGCAATGAAACATGTAATGCAAATAGAACAAAGTTTGTTGCTAGATGTAGTTCAGAGCTTTAAAATATCAGGAATGGGAATTTTTATAAAAAAAATAAAAACATGTCTTATTAAAAATTTGCTGCCATACAAAATAGTAAGGGAACATTATTTAAACCATCGATTTGAGGTAGATATATATATATATAGCCTTTTGATTGTTGAGATTTTCACTTGAAATTTTGTAGGTACCTTCTTAAATTACAGTAGATTCGAACTAAGTCTAAAATTTTTTTACACCAAGAATGGGGGTCCCCATAAACAAAAACGAGGAAAACCCTCATTCAGTTCAAGAGGAGACTCAAAATACCTTAATTCGGTTGGATACTTTATATGAAGGCCGGTAAATTATCTCTTGGTACGATGTTTACGGATACTCAGGTTGGTACCAGAAAGAAAAGTAGTAAAGTCGGACTGGACCGACTATGTAAGAAAAGAAAAGTAGTAAAGTCGGACTGGACCGACTATATCATACACTTCACTACTTTGGGTATCCCAAAAGACGTCGCCTTTTCGAAAGAAGATTGAGGTGAAATTGATCGAACTTAAATATGTGATCTTTATCTATATCTAAACCGACTAACATTAATCCCTACACATGCCATTCAGCAACATATGCTAAATTTTGTAAATCGATTTGAAGCAAACTTTACACACGCTATTCGGTATGCTGCACTGTTTAAAATTTAATCTCAATCAGACACCCATTGTTTATTTGATGTACAAGTAACATGAATATGTCTAAATTATATATGGAAGCTATTCAATATCTGAACCGATTTCAAGAAAAATTGCCAGAGAATTATTATAATAACTTCCGCCATTTACTTAAAATCGCACAAAATTATATATATGAGGTGTATGAAAATCTGAACCGATTTTCACGAAACGTTGCACACATCATTCTAGATTTAACTCTGTACGCTATAGCAAAATCGAAAAATATATTGGGACTTTGGTGCACCATTTACATAAAATCGGGCGAAACTATTTTCACTAAACATATCACACATCATTCCAGACTTAATTCAGTACGCTGTATTAAAATTTGTGCAATGCAAGGACTTTGGTGCACCACTTACCTAAAATCTTGCGAAATTATATATGGGAGATATATCTAAATCTGAACCAATTTTTACTAAACTTAACACACATCATTCTACAATTAATTCAGTACACTATACCAAAAATCGTACAAATCGAATTATTTTCAGGCACCTTTTGCCTAAAATCGGGCGAAACTATATATGGGAGCTATATCTAAATCTGAACCGAATTTCTCCAATTTCAACAGGGCTCGTCCTTGGGCCAAATAAGTGACTTTTGTCAAATTTCATTCAAATCAGATTATAAATGCGAACTGTACTTTCTTTTTAGACACAGCACACATCATTCTACTTATAATTTAGTACGCTATGCAAAAAATCGTGCAAATCGAATGATTTTCAGGGACTTTGACGCACCTTCTGCCTAAAATCGGGCGAAAATATATATGGGAGCTATATCTAAATCTGAACCGATTTTCTCCAATTTCAATAGGGTTCGTTCTTGGGCCAAATAAGTGACTTTTGCCAAATTTCATCCAAATCGGATTATAAATGCGACCTGTACTTTGTTTACAATTTAACATCAACAGACGGACGGACAGACGAACATGCATTAATCAACTCAGAAAGTGATTCTATGCATATTCTCAAAGGGAACCATTTGTCTATCTCGATTCCGTTTGCCTGTTACAAACGTATGTACAATGACATGATACCCTGTACCACAGTGTGGTGTTCCTTCGGCTTTGAAATCCGGTGAAACCCTTAAAAATTTCGAAAAAGTGCAGGAACATATATGGGGGCTATGAAAAGTTTTTGCCAAGAACTTACCTTCGTCAGGAACACTGAATGACACCCCTACTACGGTGGGGAAATGTGACTAAAACCTGTAAATACCCAAAATGTACCCTACACAACTACCACGGAACTCTAACTTTCTGCGGATGTTTATTCCAGAGGCAGGGCCAATATTTCGTGATATATGCACCCTCTTGACCGATTAGAGGTCAACACTGACATATTTTCGAATATTACTAATATTCCAGATGTTGTTATGATCGGATTGTGGCCTATAGATCGACTCGAAAAAAAAACAATTAAGTTTTCGATCCACTTCATCCCAAAATTTGTATGTGATCATCACCGACCTTGACCATAACTGGAACCTCGTGGAAAATTTCAAAAATCGGTAAATATTTAGATGTAACTCCCACATCAGAGTACATACGACAATATAATTGGTATCAATTTGAAGGTCAACCACTCCTCTTGGATATACTATCAACTTCTCGGGTCTATGCCCTTCATGAGTAAATTCTGTAATTTGTCACACAAAAGTCAGGGTCCATTTGAGTCGTTAAATAATGACCGATCTTAAAAAAAAAACATGCATGCTTATTCTTTGGCCCGATCACCTTCTCCATGTAAAATTTCACGATGTTCGGGCCATAATTGCGGGTTCTGGCTTCTTCCCTAAATATTAACCGATCTATACCAAAAACAATAGAGGTCTTCACTGACAGATTGGTCCATAACTGTGACTGTATTGTGTTTACAAATTATAATGGACAGAGCGACGGACGGACGGACTGACACATAATAAGATTTGACCTTTAAATGAGGGCTATGTCAAAACCATCGATCGATTCTCGCTTTTATATCAGATATTATTGAAAAAATACATTTTGTAAATTTCAAATTTCAATTATTTCTTCAAATATATTGTTATTACATTAAGAAAATTGTATTATAAAAATACAAACTTCTAGCTCTGGTATTCCCTGCGTACAAAATATTTAAAAATCGACAAGAAAATTTTAAAAACTGAATTTATAATTATATTTTTAATGTTTAAATTAATTTATATTTTTATTTTTTCTCTCTTTATAGGTAAGTCGATGAACAATTCTGAATTTGTCCTAATGTCGTAAGTTATATTATTTAATTTTAATTTCTAAATACATGTCTTTTATGGATTTTACTATAAAAAAATCTTCAAAATGGACCACAAATAAATCCCAAATTATTTTTATTATTTCTTTTTTTTTGTGGGTATACCATAAAAATGATTTAAATTTAGTTCCGAATGAAATTCTAGAAATGTAATAAATTTATTTTTTGTTTCTTATGGTCTCCATAAGATGGCAGTCACTCAGTGTGTCCACCAAACATTAATGAATGTTGGCTGTGTGGACGCCAACATTTCCCTTTCCCAATGACTAGCAAACTAAAAATAGACAATGATATTTTTTTATTCTTGCCTCTCGTCTTAACGACAAACTAAATAAAAATAATAAAAATAAAATAAAAAAAAATCTTAATGGCAAATTTTAAGCACTTGCTGCTGCTATCGTCATAATTGTCTGTAATAATGAAGAGAAAAAATAATCCTACATTTTTGTCGTCTCTGTGAAAGAAATTTTAAGATTTGCATAGATTTACACAGAAGAAGGCAGACGCACAGTGTTTTGAGGAAGTGTAAAAAAGGAGTCTATAGTACTTTTTTTCTAAAGACTCACTCTTCTTCCCCCTTTCCACTAGGGATACGTAGTCGATCGCAAAAGTCGACTTTTAGACTTTTCGATCTTTGCCTCTGACTAAAAAGTCGACTTTTCGATTTTGTCAAACCTTTTCAAAATCGATTTTCGACCTTTACCAACTAAAGCAAAATTGAATACAAATTTAATTTTTTATACAAATTATTATCAATGGATGAAATAAAGTTCTGGAATGTGTAATTTTTGGGTAATTTCGGATTTGTGATAATAAACCAAGTATTTCTGAAGGAAATCGAAAGTCGATCTTGAAAAGTCATGGTAAATGTTGAAGATGTCTTATGTGTTCAGATGACATACGTTGGGCGCCACTAGCGCTACATTAATGGTCCTTCACTTTGACATGGGACAAGTTGGAGATGGCTTATATCAATTTGTGATTGGATAAATAAATATGAAGTTTCCATCGGTTTTAAGTATTGTAGAAAATTTTGAGACCTGCCTTACGTTGGGCGCCATTAATTATTATTTTATTATTACAAAAGATATATTTAATATAATATTAAAATAATTAATTTCTATCTAAAATTTGATAGCCTATATTCATCATCACTATAAAATTTGTTGCGTACCCACACCCCGTTTTTCACATTCTTTGTTAAAAATGCATAACACTATTTGGGATACATACTTATGAACTTGTATGTTAAATCGCATAAACTAACTGTACTGTGATGCTGATGATGATGATATACACACGCATTGCTGCAGACGACAGAGTTTTGCTAAAATGACGGAAGCGCCTGTTAAATTAAAATTAATTAAAAATTGGACTTTGTATAATAATAATGGGCAATGTAGACACACACACACAAATATATGTACAAAATTTAGTGTCTGGTTTGTCCATTGTATCACTGTCTGTCTTCAATGTATTTTTTTGTTTGGTGGCACGATGGGGTACAATTGCAACATAAATCATAAAAATAACTCCAGGATCCTATCTCAGACATTCCGTACAACTGTTAATGTAAAGACTCCTATCTCAGATGCTCCTTATAATTGTCCACGTAAAATGAAGATTATTTTCTTTGTTATTCCCTACAAATATTCTCTCAAATTGATTAATTATTTCCCTGAAATACATGTACCCTTCTACATCATAAGCATCAACCGATTTAGCTGCAAATTTGGCATTTTGGATTTCTCATTGTCTCTACCAAAAATTATTAATATTGACCCAAGGGGTAGACCTCATTATTCAGCATTTTTGGAATTTTGAGCAAGATTTAGAATCTGTCTACCAAACTCTACCAATAGACTAAAATTTGGGTTTTTTGGGGGTTGGTTTCGTTTTTAGCCAAATTGTTTGTAATTTAATACTTTGACTTCTCATTCGGTGTCAAATCTCTCTACCAGGACTTATTAATATCGACCCGTTTTGGTATAGGCCCCATGGAATGATAACCTCACTATTCGGCATATTGAGGATTTCAGACTTATTTTCGGTATGTTCAAGGTCCTAGTCCAACCTGAAAGACTGCAGTTTGGTATTTAGTTTTGTCTGCCCCTTGGTGGAGGGTATAAAAATATTGGCCCGGCCGAATTTGAGGCGTTTTACTTGTTTCTCTTAAAATCGACTTCCCCATCTCAGATAATCCTTAAAATGATCCACTCCTCAATTTAGATTTTACTTGAAAGAATATTGGTTTAAAAAAATATTTTAAAATATTTCTCCCTTTTAAAAATCCATGCTTCAAGTACAGACATTTCTTTTCTTCCTTTAAATAACTACGCTTAAAACACAGGTCATTCACCCTGCTTCAAGCTAAGGACTTCTTTGAGAAAATATTATTTAAAAAAAACATGCCTCTAACACAATCCTACCTTTAGAAAACCTTTCCTCTAGAAAGGATGATTCGTATTTCGGGACATCTTTTGGAAACTGCTCAGCACTTCTTCGAGAAAATATTCTTCTAAAAATTCAGGCTTCCTGCTCAGAGCTGCTTCGGAAAAAATCACACTTTTTGTTTAGGTCTTTTTCGAGAAAATATTATTATAAAAATCCACGTTTCCGGCTCAGGATTTATTCTAGAAAATATTTTTTAAAGTTCGCACTTCCCGCACTGGATATATATATATATACTTCTTCTAAAAAATATTAAAAAAACACACACATTTCCTGCTGAGGACTTCTTCGAGAAAATCCACCCTTCTTGCTCAGGACTTCTTTGAGGAAATATTCTTTTAAAAGCCCACGTTTCCTTCTCAGGACTTCTTACAGAAAATATTATTCTAACAACGCAAGCTTCCTGCTCAGGACTTCTTCGAAAAAATCCCCACTTCTTGCTCAGGTATTTTTCGAGAAAATATTATTTTAAAAATACACGTTTCCGGCTTAAAAATTCCGGCTTAAAAATTAATTTGAAAAATACATATGCGAATTTTGAAACACGAAGGACGCTAAGAATGACTGAAATAAAGAAACAATGGATATCAAAACTGCCACAGTCGAGAGAGTGGAAAGACGGCGGTTGTTTGCAACAGAAACAGCAAAATCTAACAACCACCAAGTAAGGGGAGTGGCGGAGAACGAAACCAAACAAAACATAGCCGAACAATGAACGTTGATTGTGGTGATTCTTTTCCTTGGGAGAATTTGTTGTTGTCAAAAGAGAGTAGCAAATGAGCGCAAATAGTGGTAAAGTAGAGCGAAGTAGGAAAATAGTTTTGATATTAATGAAATGTTTAAATTTTTTGGAAAAAATAGTGGGTTTTTCATGCTTTTAATAATTTTTACGTGTAAAATTTAAATTTACAATTATAAAAAATTAACAATGAACGGAATTATGAAAATATTAATTAAAATTTTTTTTCTGTGAATATAGTATACATATTTTACAACAGAGTTCGCTCCGGTATTTTCTGTTCTCATTGAATGGTAAATCTTCGTACCAAGAAGTATACATGTCGATCGACCTTTGGATACGGATTCTCATTTCCCACCAAAGTGCCGATATTTTAGCATTACGAAGTGGCTGTAATTTGGCACTTTTCAATATACGCCCATGACTTTTTCGGCATGTTAAAGACCCCCAAACAAATTTCCAACTGTAGTAGGTTATTTCGTTTTCTCCTGACGGCACTTTCCCAAGATATAGCCACCTTATAAAAGTTCCGATCGATTTTAGCAACGTTTTTAATTTTACTTCTTTTATAGCCACGCCCTATTTTATTGCATCCTGGTGTTGCAACGTCATTTATTATTGTTGCAACTGTCATTGCTTCGCTCAATTCGAATATCACTAAGCTGGCAGATAGAAGAGCAAAGAGCATTATTTTACGAAATATTGGCATACCAAACTAAAAACGTCGTCAAAAAACCCGAAATCTTCAACAATAAACAATGTCAAAGGTGAATGACAATTGGCACATTCAAAACAAATTGACAAGACATTCGGTTTGTGCCCCCAACCAAAAAATAACTAATACAAAAATAGATAATCATGAAAAAAACTGAAACATCTGTTTAAAATCACAGATGTTGATCGAACAGATTATTACAAATGCTGATGTTCGTTTTTTTCTGGCGGGGCATCACTTGATCAATCGATCAATAACGCGCGAGTCAAATAACACCAACAACAACAACTAGAAAAATACAACATTAAATGGCAACATTTGAACAACAACAACAAAAACACATCACATCTGTTATAAAAATTGGCAGAAGTCATCAAAATAAAATGTTAAAAACAAACCCGCCCCTTCATGAAATAGAAAAAATTGAGGTTATTTTTAACAAAAACTAAATGATCGAGAATTTTTAGATAATTTAGAAAGAAAGCGTTCGCTTTAAGAACGAAAATAAAATACTGAATATCTCTTGAGATATTTATTTTTCAAGCTCCAAATTTTTGTATAATTTTACAAAAAAAAATACCCGACCATAAAAATAATAACCATGACGAATTACATGACTATTTTTCGGATGACGTATACAACCGAAGTAGCCAACATCATCAAATGATTTCTTTCTCTTCCACAATGTCAGACATTCATTGACCATCATCTGCTGCCATACAACATCCTCGTCTTCTTCTGTTTCGTCTGTCGCCCATTCTATGAAAGCTTCAAAACTCAATTTCAAGTCAATTAAAGTACAATTAATGTCTTTTTATCAGTACGAATGCTGGTGAGTGAATTTTGTTGTTGTTTGTATTGTTTTCTCAACGATGACAACAACAAAAAGTTTGTAGGGATTTCATTTGTTATAAATAATGATTTATGTTCTATAAAATGTCAAATATCAATCAAATCAAATTTCATCGTATACTATGTGGTTTTGAACAATACGATATGAAATGAAATGAATTATTATCCAATTAATGATTGAAATGTTGAATAGAAATGGTCTTTTAATCGCCCGGAGAGCTATTATGGTTCGGAGTTATTTCTTCAAAAGAGATTCGATTTGTAAATCATTGGGTTTCGTGGTCGAGAACCATTATTTATGGGACACCTGCTGTTTTGTGAATTGGAAAGTAGAGTAGGTCATCTAAAATGTGAATTGAGAAAGTATGGATCTTGAAAAAATATTAAAAAAAAAAAAATCTACACCTGTTGTGGATCTTGAAAAAATATTTTTAAAAAATCTTAAAAAATATTTTTAAAAAAATCTTGAAAAATATTCCTTAAAAATCTACGAATGTTGTGGATGTTGAAAAAGTATTTTTAAAAAATCCACGCATGTTGTGGATGTTGAAAAAGTATTTTTAAAAAATCCAAGCCTGTTGTGGATTTCGAAAAAATATTTTTTTTAAACATTCATTTGCTTATAGTGGCTATTCAGCAACCATAAAGAAAAAACTCCTTACCAGACCCATTACCATTCGCATCTACATAATCTATCTTCTCAAATACATAGATATATTAATTTGAAAACATAACTATTTAGTCAGTATTCTATACATCCTCCTAAGCTAAGAAACTAAAAAAAAAATCTCAAATCTCACATCAAATCTCTTTTTTTTCTCTCCATTTCTCGTTTCTAAATTGTCCAAATGGAATCAATCAAAACGAACAGCTGTTCATTAAAGCTAATGAAAGACAAGAAATCACTTCATCGAGACTTGTTGTCGTTTTTTGTTTTGCTTTTCATTTTGCTTGCAGCTAACAATAACAACAGACATCAGACGCCAACTTCGACTGGGTGTCCGTCAGCAAAGCTACCGGCCACGCATGCGCAAACGATTGTTATACAATCGCATACAACTACAAAAAAATCAACAACAACTCTATATGCCCCTGCATTTATGAAAGGATTGAAAGTCCAGCAAAACAAAAAGCAACAACAACTTTCATAGCCTCCAGAAAGATTTTAATAATATTGGTTAAGAGAGCGCTGCATGACTTTGTTCTGGAAATTGGTTCCTTTTACGGCAAACAGCTACTGCTTACTTGCTTGCTATGGGTAATAGTAACAAGAACGGACAAAGTTGGGATCAGGACAGGGTATTTTGTTGAAGAAAGGAGTATTGAACTGAAACCTGTTTACTACTGTTTTGAGAACACCAAAGAAAAAACTTCTTGTGTGTAGTTGCCAGTAGTGCAGCCAGGAGTAGAACGTTTTAATGGTAACACCAGCTTTTGGATTTAGTCCAATCCAATATTCAAAGGAAACCTGTTTGTTGTGTGAAATGGAAAAAAGCAAAATGTAAATATGGGAGAAATAAAACTGGGAGAGAGAAAAAGTATTCAAGTCTACAAAGAGAGACCTAAGGAAGATGGTTTGTCTTCGTTTGGAGAGTTTTAGGAGGATAAATAAATCATATACACTACCAATAATTGTTTTCAAAAATATAAACCAGAAAGGAAAGGTTACGGACGGGGTCCGACTATTTGATACCCTACACCCCATTGAGTATATACAAGATATTCTTCTAAAAAATAACAAGCTTAACAAAATTTGATCTCTAATGATTATAATTGCATGTGTACAGTATCCTGGCGATCAGACAGGCGTAGCATCTTTTGAGGATCTTAGTCATGAAATCGGAAGAAATTAATTTTTTGTGATGTCTATAAATATTTGAACCGACTCCAATAAATTAATGAAATCAGAAAAAATGTGTATGGGAATTATATATAAATCTGGACCGATTTAAAGTAAACTTGATACGCACCAGTCGCAATTTTGCATCACAGCATGTCATATTCCACCTCATTATGAAAAAAGTAAATCAAACAACACTTGCGTATTTGGAGCACCATTTAGATAAAATGTGTCAAAAATAAATATGAGAGTTATATCTAAGTCTGAACAGATTTCAACTAAAAATATGTTTCGCTGTAACCCATAAAAATATTCTTTTAAAAATACGCTCTGCTATTGCCCCTAAAAATACGCTCTGCTATTGCCCCTAAAAATAATCTTTAAAAGTCCACACTCATATATAGCCCCTAAAAATATTCTTTAAAAATCCACGGACATATATAGCCCCTAAAAGTATTCTTTATAAATCTACGCTCAGCTATGGGCCCCTAAAAATATTCTTTATAAATCTACACTCAGCTATGGGACCCTAAAAATATTCTTTATAAATCTACGCTCAGCTGTGGGCCCCTAAAAATATTCTTTATAAATCTACACTCAGCTATGAGACCCTAAAAATATTCTTTATAAATCTACGCTCAGCTATGGGCCCCTAAAAATATTCTTTATAAATCTACACTCAGCTATGGGACCCTAAAAATATTCTTTATAAATCTACGCTCAGCTATGGGCCCCTAAAAATATTCTTTAAAAATCTACGCCCAGCTATGGGCGCCTAAAATTATTCTTTAAAAATCCACGCTCATATATAGCCCCTAAAAGTATTCTTTATAAATCTACGCTCAGCTATGGGCCCCTAAAAATATTCTTTACAAATCTACACTCTGATATGGGACCCTAAAAATATTCTTTATAATCCAATGCTCAGGTATGGGCCCCTAAAAATATTCTTTATAAATCTACGCTCAGCTATGGGCGCCTAAAAATATTCTTTATAAATCTACGCTCAGCTATGGCCCCCTAAAAATATTCTTTACAAATCTGCGCTCAGCTATGAGCCCCTGAAAATATTTTTTATATATCTACGCTCAGCTATAGGACCATAAAGATGTTCTTTACAAATCTGCGCTCAGCTATGAGCCCCTGAAAATATTTTTTGTATATCTACGCTCAGCTATAGGACCATAAAGATATTCTTTACAAATCTGCGCTCAGCTATGAGCCCCTGAAAATATTCTTTACAAATCTGCGCTCAGCTATGAGCCCCTGAAAATATTTTTTGTATATCTACGCTCAGCTATAGGACCATAAAGATATTCTTTACAAATCTGCGCTCAGCTATGAGCCCCTGAAAATATTCTTTATGAGTCTACGATCAGCTATGGGTCCCTAAGAATATACTTTATAAATCTACGCTTACATACGGGCCCCTAAAAATATTCTTTATAAATCTACGCTCCACTATGGGCCCCTAAAAATATTCTTTATAAATCTATGATCAGCTATAGCCCCTCAAAAAAAGAAATTCATGTTTTTGCTTCGGAATGTTCGATTTGGGTCAAATATACACCGTTTTGTTGTATAATTTGTTGACATTTTAAAGGTAATCGATGTTCACAATCCTCCTTAGATACAAATTTTTATCAGTAAAGAATTTTTGCAATGCAAGAAAAGTGGCAAGTCCGAGCTCTATGGCGGATGCTCCCCAACCAGATCCCGAAGTCTCTAGCGAGTCACTGTAGATGTGTGTGGCCTAACGTTGTCCTGGTGGAACACGACACCTCTCCTGTTGGCAAATTCTGACCGTTTCTGGTCATTTGCTATCTTCAAACGGTCCAGTTCTTAATAGAAGAGATCAGAATTTAGCGTTTGGCCATATGGAATCAATTCATAACAAATAATCCCCTTCCAGTCCCACACAAATGCATAGCAGGACCTTTCTGGCCATTATTCCTGGTTTGGCCACCGTTTGAGGTGCTTCACCGCTCCTTGACCACGATCGTTTTGGCACAGGGTAATCGTATGTAATCTATTTCTCATCTCCAATCACCATACGTTTAAGAAGTCTCTAGCGAGTCACTGTAGATGTGTGTGGCCTAACGTTGTCCTGGTGGAACACGACACCTCTCCTGTTGTCAAATTCTGGCCGATTCTGGTCATTTGCTATCTTCAAACGGTCCAGTTCTTAATAGAAGAGATCAGAATTTAGCGTTTGGCCATATGGAATCAATTCATAACAAATAATCCCCTTCCAGTCCCACCAAATGCATAGCAGGACCTTTCTGGCCATTAGTCCTGGTTTGGACACCGTTTGAGGTGCTTCACCGCTCTTTGACCACGAGCGTTTTGGCACAGGGTAATCGTATGTGATCTATTTCTCATCTCTAATCATCAGACGTTTAAGAAATGGGTCCATCTCATTCCGTTTGGTCAAGGCTTCGCAGATGGAAATTTAATCCATCCTATTTTTTTTTTTTTTTTGTTAATTAGTGTGGCACCCAAACATCGAGCTTCTTTTTAAATCCAGCTTTGTGTTGTTTAAAAACAATGTTGTTGTCGATTTTTAGCTCCTGAGTGATGTTATGACTGCTAACAAGCCGGTCAAATTCGACCAATTCTCCGGTTTTATTTCCCCACCCTAATATATATCTTTTAAAAAATTCCTCTATGCTATGGTATATTAGTCGATAATTAAGGGCCACTCCAGGGTATCTTTTGAAGCAGCGCCACACTTATAATATATATATATATATAATCATAAACCCGAATTGAAATATCAATTGGGTATTCTTAGTAGACCTCTTATCGATGGACTACTAAGAGTTCCTTCTTTTCGTTTATTGAAGCACTGAAAATATTCTTACTTATCCTCTATAAAAACTTATTATTATTCTCATGCTAATTGGACTTCGCTGTACTTCTAATAATATTCAAAAATACCTTGCAGATCGTGAGTCCATCTTACCAATATATTCTCCACAAATAATTTATCATATCATGTTAATAAATTTTATTTCGTTAATAACATCACAATAGTTAAGTTCAAACCATCAGATATTAATTAAACATTTATATGCTTCTCAATACACCTGTACAACACTACCATACCACCTCATAAAATATGACCATATCCTCAACCTGACCATCATTTCATCCACACACTGGCTTTTCTATGCCACCAAACATGCATACGAATATATTCCAATTATTTTCCATTTAAGTTAATCTATTGTTAGAATGAATGGCCCAAAGGTTCTTCGCCATTCTCCAAGTTCGTGTCTCATAAATTATTGTCACACCAAAACGAAAGATGCCAAAACTTCCTTTAGAAGGAGAGAGAGGTGGTGGCTATATACATATATTACTTCTTCAGTTCACATTTTCAATGCATTACGAATTTGAATAGACTTTCCTTTAAATACCCCCCTATATGATCTGCACCTAACACACCACATATCTTAGGCGAAGCTAAGGTTCATTTGGCTGTTGGTAGTGGTCAGCAGTCAACATTGTCGCTAAGCTTTATCAGCAGTTGCTGGCAACTGACGTTATGTGTGGTGGTGACTGTTGGTGGGAGCACAACGTTGATGGCCATAATTTATGATTGACAACTGATAAGGAGGAACTGTGTACTTGTACTCACATACACACACCCCTCCAAGCTGATGGCATTTAATTATTATGGCCATAACAGTAGATTTATTTTTTTTTCGTACCATTGGCGTTAGGAAATGTACAACTTGGGTGCACTGTGAGTGAATTTTGAAATTCTTCACTACGGTGAATGTGTTTTGGGTGTGAAAGAAGTTGCGAATGTGTCATCAAATATTCTTAATCAATCTACCTACGGAACACCAATTCTGACCGCAACATAAATCTAGTTCTGTACTAAATTTGGTATTATTTATCACCCTTTGTACTCTTACAATACCGATTTCGAAAAAAATCAAATTTCATAGATAGGTTCAGCCAAATCCGAATTTAGTACCAGTTAGTACACATTAATATAAATGTCCATAACTACCTACTTTAACAATCATATATATACGAACTTTCAAAATTTCCCACATACCCTAATCTTAATTCCAAATTTCAGAATTCTATCGGTTCGCCTAAATCCAAATTTGGTACCGTTAGTACTCATTATTACGAATTGTCATAAAAAATATCATTAAATTCTCGATCATCTTTAGAGTGACATTCTTTTTTGTTCCGTTCTCTGTTGGACTTCTGATATTCGGTCCTCTCTTTAAGTTTGTTGACAATCATCTTCCTTGGCATTAAAGCAAATCATGGTCCGAGTTTCTTTATATACATTTAGGGTCCTCGCATAAAAAATTGCATTGTGTGTTTCTTTTAAGGCCATAGGCGAGCTTTTCAAAACGTTGGTGTTGGTTGGAGTATAAGAAGGTAACAAACCTCCCGCCCACTTACGAGGTAATTTCTAGGCGCTAGAAACTAAACTCCTTCACATAAACTATTCAATGTCAGTGCCCATTTAAATGCCCTGATCCATTTTAATTAGCTTTATGGTTCGAACCGAATTTTCTCCCCCGATGTGGATATAATTAACCATTTCGGGTCCTTAGAAGAAGATAATAGATCCCATTTTAAAATTGTTTAATATACTTCAATGTCTTTACTTTCTGTTTCCCCTCCTATTCCTCATGGGATCATAAGCTTTCCACAGAGCTTCGTCATATTTCTCAATTAAGTCCTGTGATAGTTTCGTTAATCATTGTTTTGTTATTTCAACTAAGTCGCCTGTCGTAGGTGATAGCGATGTCATCTATCGTTGCCTAGAAACAACGTAGGCTTGCATTTTGTATAGGGGTTGTTGTCCCTGCTTTTATTGTCTTTGCTTTAAATGTTGCAATTTTCCGCTGGGTGGCGCTATCTCGGGTCATTCACATATTTGTGTTATCCTCGTGATAACGAAGTTTATTATTTGACTGACAGGAGTTGCGGATATTTTTCATCTTGAGGCTGATTTCATTAATTCTATTTTTTTACAAATATTCAGTAGCCACTTTCAAAGAATTGATCCACTCCAATAGAGACCTAGCTGTAATGTCCTACTGAAGTGGTTGTTATTAGGCATTTTGGGTTCTAGGGCGATAAAAGGCTTATTCGTAGAAAAATTAGGTTACTGGCTCGTATTTGAAGATAGTACCCATACTTTTAGACATTTCGATGGTCATATAGCCGCTGAGACTATTGTTTGATATTTCATATTCCCATATAGCAAAAAGCTCCATCGCAGTGAATGTTCCATGTTTGTACTCCATATAAAGGTCCCGCTTAATATTTGATATTTTTAAGGTCCTGACCGCAGGAAGTTCCCACGTTATTTTGAATTATAAACCGTACTTCTAAGGTACTATAGAAGGTATAAGACATTCTCGTCGAGTTAAAGCTTGGTCACCCATACATATATTGTGGACTGATTTCATCTACATAAATGGTCGATCTTTGTCGCTTGCAATGAAAGTTTGCACAGTGTACAAAATTGATTCTGCATTTAGGTGAATCAACTTCGACGTTCTGGAAGAGGTCTTTCAGACACATCGATCCTCACACTTTAGATCTTCGGGAGCACTTGATTGAACAACAGTGTCGCTGTGCTTCGCTTTAGGCCTCTGCGATAGACTTATATTTTGCCTCTTGCTTGTTGCGAGAGGTTTACTAAGGACCTTATAGAAGTTTTTTTGAATGAGGATGAGGTCAACTAACACCCCGTTAGGGAGGTTACTTTTAAACAGCATGTGCCATAAGACCTAGAAAATTTTAATTTAGAGGGGCCAATCTCTTGGGATAATTTCCCATTTCTTCCGAGAATCTCCGCCAAAACTCGCTGAGTGCTCGCGATTTATTATTTCATTCGCAGCTACCAAAGGAATGGTATTCTACTATTCTCTAACTTTTGTTGCAGCAGCCCTATTGCTTTTACACAATG
>NW_026883875.1:0-54426 GCF_032173495.1 Musca vetustissima
GTTGAAGGCGTTTTTGGTGGTTATTGCCATGATTTTATTTGCCAACCAGTATTGTAATAAAAGCGGAAACGGAAATTCAATAGCATAACTATTTTTGTGTTGTTGCTAGTTCTTCCTCATGCTCCTTCTACTCCTCCAATTTTTATGATATGTGATATTGCGTAGATATTGTGAGTGTGGGTTTGTATTGGAGTGTGTTCGTACGTCGTATTTTTTCAATAAAACTGCCAATATTAAATTTCACTTAAAACGTTATTGAATTTTTGAAACACACACCCAAAATTAGTAAGGCGATTTTTGGTTTTCACTTTGGTAGTTGGCAATATTATTTTCGGCTAGGAGGGTGTTAAGTTTATTTTATCGGGTAAATACACTTTTATAAAGGCCAGTGTTGTATTTCTAATATAAATTGAAAATTCTAGAGAAATTGGAGATTTGTATATAAGAAATTTTAGGAGGTTAGTTGAAGATCATTTTATACAAAACTGAAAGGCAAACATAACAATAAACAGGAAGTTAAATTAAAGGAAGGTCATTTTAAAAGGAAATTTTAATTTTTGGAACAATGTGTCGTATTAGTGTTGACAATACCCATACGCACCCTTATATGCACGCTTCATAGGTTGATTTACAGTCGTGTATTTTTTAAAAATATTTTTAAGGAGCCCACAACAGTCGTGGAATTATTAAAATAATATTTCAGGGTACAACAAAGGGCGCTGATTTTTTTTTAATAATATATAAAGGCCCAACAAATGGCAACGTTCAATAAAAGTCGTAGATTTTTAAAATTAGTTTTCAAGATAAAATAAGCGGCAGGGATTTTTTAAAAATAATTTTCTAAGGCCCAACAAAAGGCTTTGATGTTTTAAAGATAATTTTTTGATTTTTTTAATAAGGTTTAAGGTCCAACAAAAGGCGGGGATTTTTTAAAAGTAATTTTCAATGTTCATTAAAAGGCGTGGATTTTTTAAAATAATTTTTCAATGTCCAACATAAGGCGTATTTTTTTAAATAATTTTCAAGATCCAATAAAAAACGAGAATTTTTTAAAAATAATTTTCAATGTCCAATAAGAGGGATGGACTTTTTTAAAACTATTTTTCCTCTTCAGGAATTTCAATTAAATTTCTTTTTAAAGGAATTTTAAGAAGTTGTTCCTATGGGGTGTATGAGTGTTGACAATGCGCATACGCACCCATATAAGCAAATAATATAAATGTTCAAACAGGCCTAAATTACAAGTCATCATTTAATTTATCCATCAAGACTTTCTATTTTTGATTCTTTTTTATTTATTCCTTCTTGTTCCTACTGTTATGATACTAACTTCTATTATATTCCTTTGTTAAACATTTGTGTTGGTCTGCTTCCCATTTGTGTCGCAGACGACAATTTTTTGTACACTCGTGGTTTTGGTTTTTGTTTGTCCCACTGGTCTGTGACATCTTCCCAATGGCCTTAGGGATTCATGTCTATGTATATGGCATTGGTTTCCATTTGGTTGCATTTTGTGCGATTCTCTTACATTCCCTCGTCTTCTCTTCCTTCTCTCCAATGGGCGTGAGGCAAGGGTCCTAGGGTTTTTTTATGCATCACTGTCCCTATTGCCTATCTTGGAGTTATGAATGATTTATGAATTCATAGCCATTTGTCAAGAATCGTTTTGGCTAGGAAATAAATGATGACATATGTTGGTATTAGTTTTTGGATTTGTAAAAAGATGGCTGCTTTATCGTCTAGCATGGCCTACGATGAATGCAAGGAAGAACAAAAAATAAAAATTCTGCATTTTTTTGCCCAAAAGCAATGCGAAAAAGTTGGACAAAGTCACAGGACACAAAGGACAAAGTTGAATAACCATTTCATTTGATGTCGAATATTGAATTGATTACAATGTGTTGGATAATTGAGTGTGGATTCTGAGATTATAGTTTCGAAGTGCAACAAATTCAAATTGGGGAAAAAACGAAAATTAGGAATCGGAGTTTGACCAATAATTTGTGTGATTGAAATCATTTTTTCATTTCGCATATTTCGAATAGAGTTGATTGCCAGTGTGATTATAGAAACTCAATTAATTGCCTATTTAGATTTGAAAAATATTATTTAGTAACCCATTACCACACTAGAGGGCGGAAATATACCGCTGATCGCATTGAAATATTCCGTGAGGTTCCAGTTATGGTCAAGGACAATGCCTATAATTTTCGGTGATGATCAGATAATAATTATACCCTTCACCACATTGTCTTTGTGCATATGTTTGTAACAGGCAAAAGGAAACGAGATAGACACGTGGTTCCTTTTGAGAATATGCATAGAATCACTTTTTAGGTCGATTTAAGCATGTCCGTCCGTCTGTCCATGTTAAATTGTAAACAAAGTAGAGGTCGCATTTTGGATGAAATTTGGCATAGCTCATGTGATTGGCCCAAGGACGAATCCTATTGAAATTGAAGAAAATCTGTTCAGATTTAGGCATAGCTCCCATATATATTTTCGTACGATTTTAGGTAAGTAGTGCACCAAAGTCCCTATATATCTTTAGATTTGCATGAAATTTGGCATAGCGTACTAAATTAGGTCTAGAAAGATTTGTGTTAAATTTCATGAAAATCGGTTCAGATTTAGATATAGCTCCCATATATATTTTCGTTCGATTTAATGTAAGTGGTCCACCAAATACCCTATATATCTTTCGATTTGTATAGTGTACTTAATTAGGTCTAGAATGATGTGTGTTCAGTTTCGTGAAAATCGGTTCAGATTTAGATATAGCTCCCATATATAATTTCGTCCGATTTAATGTAAATGTTGCACCAAAGTCCCTATTTATCTTTCGATTTGCACGAAATTTGGTATAGCGTAATGAATTAAAAATAGAATGATGTGTGTTAAGTTTGTGAAAATCGGTTCAGATTTGGATAGAGCTCCTATATATACTTACCTTACTGGTTAATTGTAACTCCCACATCCGAGTACATACGACAATGTAATTGGTATCAATTTAAAGATCAACCACTCCTCTTGGATACACTATCAATTTATCGGGTCTATGTCCTTCAGGAGTAAATATATACGCTCTAAAATACAATTTTTGTAATTTTTCACTCAAAAGTAAATATTGGCCGAACTTTATCAAAGCAGACATGCTTATTCTTTGGCCCGATCCCCTTCTCCATGTAAAAATTCGCGATGGTTGGGTCATAATTGCGGCCTCTGGAGCGACCAGAAAATCCGACAAAAATAAAGTTTTTCGTCCATTTCATCCCCTAAATATTAACCGATGTTTACCAAAAACAATAGGGATCTTCATTGGCCAGAGCCCATCCTACATGCAAAATTTCGTGAAGATTGATCCATAACTGTAACTGTATCGTGTTTACAACTTATAATGGACAGACGGACGTACGGACACACATGTCTAGATCGACTCAGCTAGCCGAGATATGACGATCGGTATACTTAAAGGTGGGTCTAGGATCAATATTTCGCGGCGTTACAAACTCTTGGGGCTGCACAAAGCTATAATACCCTGACAATATAGTTTTGTAGTTGTATAATAAATATGTTTTCCTCAGCCACCAATTTCTACTTCATAAATAATTTTGATTTATTAAATTCGTATCCGCATATTTTGTTATCTATGGCTCTTCTGGGAAAACCCCTCTGACGGACTGTATCTGTTATTTATTTCTTTATTTTTTGATTTATATATAACACACATAACAGCAGCATCATCTGTAGACTTCTATTAAAAAAGTTTACCAATCAGTTTTCATTTTTGTTTCTATTCTGCTGAATATTAAAAAAATCCAAAACAAAAACAAAACAAACAGACATTTAGCAAGTCAGCCAGACTTATAGCCAGCCAGCCGGCCAGCCGTCCAGCCATGCCTATGACCATAACTGGAAGACAACAGCCATATAGAGCAGTAGAAGAGCAAAGCGGCGACTATGATGATGTTGATAGACATTGATGGTAATGGTTTTTCCTTTGACCAAAAATAAAGCTTACAATATTTCGATTTTTGTTGTTGTTGGTGTTCATAAAAATCCATTGGTGGTGTGCTGCTGTTCGATGTGCGTGCTTGCTTGGAGCTTGCCGCTGATTCCGTTTAAATCTGTTTTTTTTCGTAGTTGGTTGGTTAATTGCTTGAGATGTTGTTAAATTACAAATGCACTTGTTGTTGTTGTTTTTTGTTACTTTTTTATAAGATGATTATTTGTTGTTGTTAATTTACGTTTCTTTTTCAGAAAAATCAAGAAACATTTTCAAATGCACGCCATCACGTATAACTTTCGCTAGATATGAACACACACATCGTGATACAAATAAATGTGATGAATTTAATACTTAGTCACTTATTCAATGTAACGATATATTTATTTTGGCTAATTAGTACTGAGGATTAGATTTGGAGATTGGTAAACCACTGCATTCTAGAATTCACTTTTTTAAAATTTAATTTCAGATTTTTTTCCTTCCTTTTCTAGGCTTCATATACCCCTCCTGGGACCCCTTAGAAGAGCTTTGATATATTTTTTAATTTTTTCTCATCTATTTTCACTATTTTTATTTTTTTCTTCAAATTTTATTTTTTTAATATTTTTTGTAACACATTTTTCCTTTTAGCAATCGTAAATCCTTTCGCGTACCGTTACAAAGTTTTTTACTTATATTTGTTAACCGCTTTCAACTTATTTACACATCAAGCGCCAAATTGCAACTAAATTGTAAAAATTAACAGCTTTACAGCATCTAAAACGATGTTGCTTGTTGCATCGAACAATTTGTTGCAACTTCTTTCAGACCACAACACAAATGCAGAAATCAAATTCAGCCAACAATGTTGGAAAAACATTTTCCGCATGAAAAGTTCGCATAAAATCGACTATGCACCTGCCTTGGCTATGTTATACCATGCCATGTTAATAGCAGAGCTGTAAAGTAGATAAAATTGGAGCCAAATTCTGTTAACCATAGGAGGTGAGTTTTCCAAAAACGTGGTCATTTCAGATACCAATAATATTTAAGGTTTTAGGTATAGATTTTTTACAAATATTTTTTTTTTCAATTTGAAAAAATAGGCGTCGATTTTTATACCCTTCATCACACTGTGGTACAGGGTATTATGCACATGTTTGTAACAGGCAAAAGGAAACGAGATAGACACATCGTTCATTTTGAGAATATGCATACATCCACGCTTTTTGTGGAGGTCCTTGAAAAACCATTCTTTAAGAAATCCACGCCTTGTGGAGGTCTTTAAAAAAATATTCTTTAAGAAATCCACGCCTTGTGGAGGTCTTTAAAAAAATATTCTTTAAAAATCCACGCCTTGTGGAGGTCCTTAGAAATATTCTTTAAAAAATCCACGCCTTGTGGAGGTCCTTTGAAAAATATTCTTTAGAAAATCCACGCATTGTGGAGGTCCTTAAAAATATTCTTTGTGCACATGTTTGTAACAGGCAAAAGGAAACGAGATAGACACATCGTTCCTTTTGAGAATATGCATAAAATCACTTTCTAAGTCGATTTATGCATGTCCGTCCATGTTAAATTGTAAACAAAGTAAAGGTCGCATTTATAATCCGAATTCGATGAAATTTGGTACAGGTAACTTATTTGGTTCAAGGACGAACAGTATTGAAATTGGGAAAATTCGGTTCAGATTTAGATATAGCTCCCATATACAGTTTTGTCCGATTTTATGAATCTGGTGCACCAAAGTCCTCAAATATCTTTCGATTTGCACTAAATTTGCATAGTGTTTGAATTGAGTCTAGAATGACGTGTGCCAAAGTTCGAGAAAATCGGTTCAGATTTATATATAGCTCCCATATATATTTTCATCCGATTTAAGGTAAATGGGGCACCAAAGTATATATATATATATATCATTCGATTTGCATGAAATTTGGCACGGTGTACTGAATTGAGTCTAGAATGATTTGTGCTAAGTTTCGAGAAAATCGGTTTAGATTTTTATATAGCACCCATATATATTTTCGTCCGATTTAAGGTAAATGGGACACCAAAGTCCCTGTATATCTTTCGATTTTCACGAAATTTGACACAGTACTGAATTAGGTCCAGAATGATGTGTGCCAAGTTTCGAGAAAATCGGTTCGGATTTAGATGTAGCTCCCATATATATTTTCGTCCGATTTTATGTAATTGTTGCACCAAATTTTGGTATAGGGTACTGAATTAAGTCTAGAATGATGTTGCTAAGCTTCGTGAAAAGATCCATAGCTAGGCCGATTGACACAACGTACTAAAGTAATATAAATTGGACTTAGGCAAGATTCCCTGGAATCGGTTCAGATATAGATATATAACAAAAACTACCGAAAGTGGTGAAGGGTATCATATAGTCGGTCCAGTCCGACTTTACTACTTTCCTTACAGGTTTACAAATATTTTTTTTCGATTTTTTAAAAATATTTTTTAAGCATCAACAAGCGGAGTGGATTTTTCAAATATTTTTTTTATGTGGCTACAATAGGCGTGGGTTTTTATACCCTACACAACTACAGAGGGTATTATAGCTTTGTGCAGCACCAAGAGTTTGTAAGGAGCGAAATAGTGGTCCTACACCCACCTTTAAGTATACCGATCGTCATATCTCGAAAACTGAGTCGATCTAGACATGTGTGGCTGTCCATTATGATTTGTAAACACGATACAGGCCACATTTATGGACCAATCTTCCCGAAATTTTGCAAGTAGCATGGGTTCTGTCGGTTAATATTTAGGGGATCAAATTGACCAAATACTTTATTTTTGTCTGATTTTCTGGTCGCTCCAGAGGCCGCAACTATGGCTCAAACAACGCGAATTTGTACATGGAGAGGTGAATCGAGCCAAAGAATAAGCATGCCTGTTTTGATAAAGATCGGTCAGTATCTAGCGGGTCAAATGGACTCTGACTTTTGTGTGAATAATTACAAAATTTGTGTTCTATTGTGTATATATATACCCTGAAGGACAAGGACATAAGATAATTGTATATTCAAGAGGAGTGGTTGACCTTTAAATTGATACCACTTATATTGTCATATGTACTCGGATGTGGGAGTTACACTTAAATATTTTCAGGTGCTTACGTACTCAGATATTATTTAATAAACTATTACCACACTGGAGAGCGGAAATATAGCGCTGATCGCTTTGAAAGTGTGCATGAGGTTTCAGTTATGGTCATGGACAACGCCGATAATTTTCGGCGATAATAATAGTGTCATGAAGTATACCGAAAAGTTAATTTTTTTTTGTGTTTTTTGGAGTCGGTCTATAGGCCACAATTGAAAGCCGAACATCACAACACAACACACGGTGAAGGAAATCTGGACAAATAATTAGAAGGGCTTTACTGAGTATTAGTAACATTTGTTGACGTCAAGTCGGACAATATGGTGCAAATATTGCGAAATATTGACCAAGCTCCGAACATAGAAACACAGAAAGTTAGATTTTCGTGAAAGTTGTGTGGGGTATCATATGGTCAGCCCTGTCGGACTATTCTGCTCCGCTCACTGGTTTAAAAATATTTTTCAAATACGTACAATGCGTGAATTTTTTAAAAATATTTTTTTAGTAGCTACAATATGTTTTCAAATAGCTACAATAGGCGTGGATAAACATATTTTTTCATGGAGCTACAATAGGCGGTTTTTATACCCTTCACCACACTGTGGTACAGGGTATTATGTCTTTGTGCATATGTTTGTAACAGGCAAAAGGAAACGAGATAGACACATGGTTCCTTTTGAGAATATGCATAGAATCACTTTCTAAGTCGATTTATGCATGTCCGTCCGTCCGTCTGTCCGTCTGTCTGTCTGTCTGTCCATGTTAAATTGTAAACAAAGTACAGGTCGCATTTATGATCCGAATTGAATGAAATTTGGTATAGGTCACTTATTCGGCCCAAGGACGAACCCTATTGAAATTGGGAAAAATCGGTTCCGATTTAGATATAGCTCCCATATATATATTTAACCGATTTAATGTAAACGGCCCCTATATATCTTTCGATTTGCACGAAATTTGGTACAGCTTAATCATTTAGGTCTAGAATGATGTCTGCCAAGTTTCGTGAAAATCGGTCCAGATTTAGATATAGCTCCCATATATAGTTTCGTCCGATTTCATGTATATGGTGCCCCAAAGTTCCTATATATCTTTTGATTTGCACGAAATTTGGTATAACGTACTGAATTAAGCCTAGAGTGATGTCTGCCAAGTTTGGAGAAAATCGGTCCAGATTTAGATATAGCTCCCATATATAGTTTCGTCCGATTTCATGTAAAAGGTGCCCCAAAGTCCCTATATACCTTTCGATTTGCGCGAAATTTGGCATAACGTACTGAATTGAGCTTAGAATGATGTCTAACAAGTTTGGAGAAAATCGGTCCAGATTTAGATTTAGCTCCCATATATAGTTTCGTACGATTTCATGTAAATGGTGCCCCAAAGTCCGTATATATCTTTTGATTTGCACGAAATTTGGCATAACGTACTGAATCAAGCCTAGAGTGATGTCTGCCAAGTTTGGAGAAAATCGGTCCCGATTTAGATATAGCTCCCATATATAGTTTCGTCCGATTTCATGTAAATGGTGCCTCAAAGTCCCTATATAACTTTCGATTTGCACGAAATTTGGCATAACGTACTGAATTAAGCCTAGAGTGATGTCTGCCAAGTTTGGAGAAAATCGGTCCAAATTTAGATATAGCTCCCATATATAGTTTCGTCCGATTTCATGTAAATGGTGCCTCAAAGTCCCTATATAACTTTCGATTTGCACGAAATTTGGCACAACGTACTGAATTGAGCCTGGAATGATGTCTACCAAGTTTCGAGAAAATAGGTCCAGATTTAGATATAGCTCCCATATATAGTTTCGTACGATTTCATGTAAATGGTGCCCCAAAGTCCCTATATATATTTTGATTTGCACGAAATTTGGCATAACGTACTGAATTAAGCCTAGAGTGATGTCTGCCAAGTTTGGAGAAAATCGGTCCAGATTTAGATATAGCTCCCATATATAGTTTCGTCCGATTTCATGTAAATGGTGCCTCAAAGTCCCTATATAACTTTCGATTTGCACGAAATTTGGCATAACGCACTGAATTGAGCCTAGAATGATGTCTACCAAGTTTCGAGAAAATCGGCCCAGATTTAGATATAGCTCCCACATATTGTTTCGTACGATTTCATGTAAATGGTGCCCCAAAGTCCCTATATAACTTTCGATTTGCACGAAATTTGGCATAACGTACTTAATTGAGCCTAGAATGATGTCTGCCAAGTTTCGTGAAAATCGGTCCAGATTTAGATATAGCTCCCTTTTATTATAGATTGATTTTAAGTAATTGACGTACTAAGGAACCAATAGAAACAAAACGTTCTGAAATTAGTATAACCTAACCTGTGACAAGTTTGTTTGAAATCGCTTAATATTTGGATAGAGCTTCCATATATATTTTCGACCGATTTCAAGTAAATTGGGCATCAGACTCCTCATGTTAGTCAGATTGACATCAAATTGTGCACAACGCACAAAATTGAGCATACAATTACGTAGTTGCGTTTTCTAGAAGTACAGACATAGCCCAACGGACTTATTTATATTTGTTTGAAGTCGATTAACATACTTTATGGATAGATCTAGGTAGATTCACATTTAGATAAATATTACTTTTTTCATCCAATTACATGTTAAGTATTTTCTTTGTGTTGTGCCTTGTTACAAAATTGTAGTTCCCGTTTTTTTCGTGGCCCAATCCTTTAATCCCTCTGTTTTGTTGTTCATTTTGTTGTTTGGGTTTATAAATGCTGTTGACTTTGCTGTTACAAAGTGAAAACGTGGCACACTGTATGACATACAAAGTTGGGGAATTAGTGGGTCCTGTTGGGCATGCAATGTGTGAGCATAAGTATGTGTGTGTGTAAGGGCGATTCTGCCCAACGAAATGTGTGTTGGTTGTAGTACATAGAGCAACGAACTGTAAATGATGTCCTAGCACTTAGCCGGTGTTCATGCTGATGTTTACACACACATTCACTTGTCCTACCTCAACTTGACATGTATTGTGACATTATTTTTAATTTTTTAATTTTTTAATTTTTAATTTTTTAATTTTTTTTAATTTAATTTAATTTTTAATTTTTTAATTTTAATCTAGGGTTGCCAATTAAAAGACTTGCAAAGGCATGGAATTTTAAACACTTTTTTTAAAGTCCTACCAAATACTTGGATTTTATAATATATATACATGGTCTACCAAAAGCGTGGATTCTTGTTTCAGGTCGTATTAAAGGCGTGGATTTTTTTAAAATATTTTTTCAAGGTCCTATAAAGGCGTGGATTTTTTAAAAATATTTTTTCAAGGTCCTTTCAAGGCGTGGATTTTTTAAAAATATTTTTTCAAGGTCCTATCAAGGCGTGGATTTTTTAAAAATATTTCTTCAAGGTCCTATCAAGGCGTGGATTTTTTAGAAATATTTTTTCAACGTCCTATCAAGGCGGGGATTTTTTAAAAATATTTTTTCAAGGTCCTATCAAGGCGTGGATTTTTTAGAAATTATTTTTTTATTACTTAGACAAGGCGTGGATTTTTTAGAAATATTTTTTCAACGTCCTATCAGGAGGGGATTTTTTAAAAATATTTTTTCAAGGTCCTATCAAGGCGTGGATTTTTTAGAAATATTTTTTCAAGTTCCTATCAAGGCGAGGATTTTTTAAAAATATTTTTTCAAGGTCCTATCAAGGCGTGGATTTTTTAGAAATATTTTTTCAAGGTCCTATCAAGGCGTGGATTTTTTAAAAATATTTTTTCAAGGTCCTATCAAGGCGTGGATTTTTTAAAAATATTTTTTCAAGGTCCTATCAAGGCGTGGATTTTTTAAAAATATTTGTTCAAGGTGATATCAAGGCGTGGATTTTTTAAAAATATTTGTTCAAGATCCTATCAAGGCGTGGATTTTTTAAAAATATTTGTGCAAGGTCCTATCAAGGCGTGGATTTTTTAAAAATATTTGTGCAAGGTCCTATCAAGGCGTGGATTTTTTAAAAATATTTTTTTAATGTCAGTTTTGGTCGGGAATGTTTAATATTGGACAATCATTTTCATGTGTCCCTTCTCTTCATATATCTAGGTACACATGAAAATTTAAGTTCATCTATAAAAAAAATTGCCGACAACATCCTTCATCCTTTTTTCGGCAAAATTTTCTTTCATAGGTATGGTGATGATTTCAGAATGTTACAACCTCCCATTCTGTGTTTGTTTTCGTAGGGTTTGGTGTATGTGTGTGGTAAAGGGTGTTTGATGATGATGATGACGACGATGATGGAGGTTTTTTCCATTTCCATCGTTTGTGTATTTTCCTAATGATGTCTACTGTGTTATCATTTTTTTTCGCAAAACCACCCGAATGATGTTAGCAAAACAAACTAAGCAACCGGCTTTTTTGGTGCCATGGTCGATGGGATTTTTCTGTTTGTTGCTGCTACTGCCACTCACGCTGTCTGTTGTGGGTTAAATTTAGGTTTTCTTCTTTCATTTTTTTCATTTTGTTCTGTTGCTGACTGGTTGGTTGGATGCCTGTCTCCCAGCCTTTCTTGCCACCAAAGCTAATAAGCGCTTCGGCAATCATGATAAATCAGTTTTCTACTATGAGGTTGTTTTTGTTGTTTTGTTTCCTCTACTTCTCTACTTCTGAGTCTTCTGTTGCTGATTACTCTTGTGGTAGTTGTTGATTGCGTGCGTGCATGGGATGCTGATATTGTCATTCATGTTAGCAACAAATTGAAATGTTGGGAATATGGCAAATGGCATGTTTGTATACACATACATGCACACAAATGTACATAACGTGGGGGTAATGTATATGAAACTAAGGTAATTTTATTTTATTATGTTTCATAATATATTTAAAAAAAAATATTTATAAATTTATAAAATCCACGCCTATGGTTGGATCATGAGAAATATTTTTCACGTCCATCGTAAGTACACGATAAAATATTTTTAAAAAATACACGCCTATTGTAAGTACAAAAAAAATATTTTCAAAAAATCCACGCCTATGGTGTTAATTGGAAAAATATTTAGAACCAGTGAGCGAAGCAGTATAGTCGGATGGGGCCGACCATACGATACCCTACACAACTACCACGGAACTCTAGCTATCTACGTATTTGCACCCTCTTGTTCGATTAGAGGTCAACAGCAACTCTTCCTTACACCGACATATTTTCGAATATTACTAATATTCAGTACAGCCTTTCTATAATGTTCGGCTTATAATTGTGGCCTCTATATCGACTCCAAAAACACACAAAAAAATAAGTTTTCGGTCCACTTCATCCCATAATAATTATCTGATCATCACGGAAAATTATATGCGTTGTCCTTGGAACGTCATAGAAAATTTCAAAGCGACCAGCGCTATATTTCCGCCCTCCAGTATGGTAATGGGTTACTAAATAATATCTGAATACGTAAACACCCACATATATTTAAGTTTAACTCCCACATCCGAGTACATACGACAACATAATTGGTAATTAATTAAAGGCCAACCATTCCTCTTGAATATACTGTCAAATTCTCGGGTCAAATTTTGTCATTTTTCACACAAAAGTATTGATCCATTTGAACCGCTAAATATAGACCGATCTTTATGAAAACAGACATTATTTTCTTTAGCCCGATCCCCTTTTCCATGTAAAATCTCGCGATATTCGGACCATAACTGCGGCCTATAGAGCGACCAGAAAAACCGACAAAAATTAAGTATTTGGTCCATTTCATCCCCTAAATATTATCCGATCTTTACCAAACAATATGGGTCTTCATTGGTCAGAATCCATTCTGCATGCGAAATTTCGTGAAGATTGGTCCATAAATGTCGCCTGTATCGTGTTTACAAATTATAATGGACGGACGGATACTCATTTCTAGATCGACTCAGCTAGTCGAGATATGACGCGGCGTTACAAACTCTTGGGGCTGCACAAAGCTATAATACCCTGACAACATAGTTGTGTAGGGTATAAAAATCCACACCTATTGTAGCTGCTTGAAAAAAATATTTTTAAACCAGTGAGCGGAGCAGTATAGTAGGACGGGGCCGACCATATAATACCCTACACAACTTCCACGAAAATCTAACTTTGCTTTGACTAAAGGTCAACATATATTACTCAGTAGACGAGGGCCGTACTTGTCCAGATTCTCTTTACCGTGGGATATGTTGTGATGTTGGGCTTTCCGTGGTGCCCTATAGATCGACTCAAAAAAATAAAATGTTAAGTTTTCGGCCCACTTCATCCCAAAATTATTATCTGATCATCAGTTATAGGCGATGTTATAGGCGATGTCCTTGACCAAAACTGGAATCTCATGGAAATTTTCAAAGCGATCAGCGCTATATTTCCGCCCTCTAGTGTGGTTTTGGGTTACTAAATAATGTCTGAATACTTAAGCACCTGTAAATATTTAAGTGTAGCTCCCACATCTTTGTACATACAATCATATAATTGGTATCTATTTAAAGGTCAACCACTCCTCTTGAACATACTATCAACTTTTTGGGTCTAGGTCCTTCAGGGGCAAATATATACGCCATAGAATACAAATTTTGTCATTTTCACACAAAAGTCAGGGTCCATTTGACCCGCTAAATATTGACCGATCTTTATCAAAACAGGCATACTTATTCTTTGGCCCGATCCCCCCTCTCCGGTGTTTAAGCCATAATTGCGGTCTCTGGAGCGACCAGAAAAACCGAAAAAAATTAAGTATTTGGTCCATTTCATCCCCTAAATATTAATCTATCTTTACCAAAAACAATAGGGGTCTTCATTGGCCAGAACCCATCCTACATGCAAAATTTCATGAAGATTGGTCCATAACTGTGGCCTGTATCGTGTTTACAAATTATAATGGACAGACGGACGGACACACATGTCTAGATCGACTCAGCTAGTCGAGATATGACGATCGGTATACTCGAATGTAGGTCTAGGACCAATATTTCGCGGCGTTACAAACTCGGGCTGCACAAAGCTATAATATGCTGACAACATAGTTCTGTAGGGTATAAAAATCCACGCCTATGGTTGGACCATGACAAATATTTTTCACGTCCATTGTAAGTACATGGAAAAATATTTTAAAAAAATCCACGTCTATAGTTGCTACTTGAAAAAAATATTAAAATCCTCGCCTATTGATGATACCTATTTTTTAAAGCCACGCCTACTTTTAAAAAAATCTACGCCTGTAGTTGATGCACTGATCTTTTTTAATTCACTCCAGTACATCTGTTCCTAATTTTGTTTAAACTTGTCTTTGCCGTTTTTGCTTTCATTTAAACTTTCATCGAAACAAAAATGAAAGCAATTCATTAGCTTCAATTGAATAAAGAAGCTATAAGCCTACAATCCAATTTAGAAAAAAGTGAAATTGTGCTCATTATAGCTATCAATAAATTTAAATAACTGTAATAAATATAAATTTTACAGCTGTCTGGTATTATTTCGCTTTTCATTGAGGATGAGTTTTTTTGATGACAGTAATGGTGATGAACATGGCGGCGAGCACAGAAGTGGAAGTCAAAACAACAGTTAAGCCGAATTTAAACGAACAATAATTAGCGGTTAATAAATTATTACAATTTCTAGTAATTCGAAATTATGGTATGACTGTGAGGACCTGTAGCTTGAAGAAAAAATACCAATTAAAAATTTGGTTCCGAACGAATTTAGTCCTGACGATGTTTTACTGTCGTTGCAAATCCTGTTTTCACTCGATTTCGTTTCACTAAATGAAAGTAAACTTGCTCTAAATTGACAAATAGAAGAAAAACAAGAGTAACAAAACTATTGCAACGTGTTTATCTACTAAAACCTTCCTAGACCCTCTTGTCCTCCTTCTCAACCACTTGTGGTTAGCTGGCAAAATCTGCGAAAAGCTGAACAGAAATATAAGTGACTGGGAAAACCTGTCGTAATCACTGACTGTAAACGCAACTTGCAACTTGTCGTGAAAAACTAGGTGAACTATATTTATTATTAAAAACGTAAACATAAGACTCAACAAAAGCAGCAACAACAAAAACAACGACAAAATTTATGGTAGCTCTGTGAGTCCGACTTCATATGGGGACAGTTATGAGACAAAAACACAATCTTGTGGTTATATGTTCAGACCAGGCATGTTGGTTGGTCCACTTGCGAACAAAAAAATAATAAATAAATAAAATATTCGCATGTTTATGTTGTGTAAAGTAAAATGTGAGAATATATAAGACTTGATCTGTGGGCCAAAATCGGAGATCTGATGTTTTCCATTGAGATGAAGGAGATAAAACCCGTTTATGGGCAATTCATTATTTTGAAATTTTAATTTTAAACAAAATTTAATAAAAATGTAGAACAAATTAGTCCGACATATTTTTTATAATCGACAAATTTACATAATTTTTCCAAAAATAGTATTTTAAACAACATCGATAATTGAATTTTTTATTCAATTATTTATTTCTCAATGACCACAAATAAGTTAGATGTTTATACCCTTCACCACACTATGGTACAGGGTATTATGTCTTTGTGCATATGTTTGTAATAGGCAAAAGGAAACGAAATATACACATGGTTCCTTTTCAGAATATGCATAGAATCACTTTCTGAGTCCGTCTGTAAATGTTAAATGGCAAACAAAGTCGCATTTATGATCCGATTTCGATGAAATTTGGCACAAGTCACTTATTTGGCCTATTGAAATTGGGAAAAATCGGTTCAGATTTAGATATAGCTCCCATATATATTTTCGTCCGATTTTATGTAAATGGTGCACCAAATTCCCTATACATCCTTCGATTTGCACGGAATTTGGCATAACGTACTGAATTAAGTCTATAACGATGTGTGTTAAGTTTCATGAAAATCGCTCCAGATTTATATATAGCTCCCGTATATATATTGGTCCGATTTTTTCTAAATGGTGCACTAATGTCCCTATATATCATTCGATTTGCACGAAATTCGGCATAGCGTACTGTATAGTGCCTAGAATGATGTGTGCAAAGTTTAGTGCAAATCGGTTCAGATTTAGATATAGCTGCCATATATATTTTCATCCGATTTAAAGTAAATGGTGCACCAAAGTCCCTATGTATTTTTTGATTTGCACGAAATTTGGCATAACGTATTGAATTAAGCCTAGAGTGATGTCTGCCAAGTTTCGAGAAAATCGGTCCAGATTTAGATATAGCTCCCATATATAGTTTCGCCCGATTTCATGTAAATGGTGCCCCAAATCCCTATATATCTTTCGATTTGCACGAAATTTGGCATAACGTACTGAATTGAGCCTAGAATGATGTCTGCCAAGTATCGTGAAAATCGGTCCAGATTTAGATATAGCTCCCATATATAGTTTCGTCCGATTTCATGTAAATGGTGCCCCAAAGTCTTTATATATCTTTCGATTTGCACTAAATTTGGCATAACTTATTGAATTACGCCTTGAGTGATGTCTGCCAAGTTTCGAGAGAATGGGTTCAGATTTAGATATAGCTGTCATATATATTTTCATCCGATTTAAAGTAAATGGTGCACCAAAGTCCCTATGTATATATTTTCGTCCGATTTTACATAAATGGTGCACCAAACTCCTAAGGTTTGTCCGATTAACACGAAATTAGGCTCCACGTATGACGTATGAGACTTGAATGACGTTATTTTATTTTGTTGAAATTGGTGCAGATCCAGCCATATCTTCCATATGTATTTCGTATGGGTGTCTAATTGAGATAATATTTTTAACAGTGCAGCGTACCGAATAGCGTGTATAATTTTTGCTATAAATCATTTTCCATAAATTTGTCCCATTGTGCGACTCTGAATCTGCCCGAATTAAAGTAAATTAATCATAGGTTGCAGAAAGACATGAGTATGTTCCTTCGAGGGAACATTGACATACAATTATAAGGATACATATGTACAATATACCCAAAGTGGTGAAGGGTATCATATTGTCGGCCCAGTCTGACTGTACTACTTTCCTTACTGTTTTTTGTTTTTTCAAAGACCACAAATAAAGTAGATGTTTTTAAATATATTTTTTGTAGGGAACTGAAATATATGCGGATTTATTTTCAATATTTTTTTCAAGGACCTTAAATCATGTTCATAAATTTCCTTCTAATTCATCACAAAAATGCTATCAAAGTTTTAATCTGTTTTGGTCATTGATGACCAACAAACAATAATCTTCAATAATGACTACTATCTCGACAATGATTTTTAACACATTTCTTTTTCCATAAAAGCATGTGTGGAACCACCACCATGCCATTCGATTTCATTACCACAGTTAGCAATACCACAAAGACATCATCATTAAGAGCAACTCACTCGCAAACCACTATGCATGTTTGGAGCATTTAATTAACGGAAAAACGTTCATCAAACCGATATGGAAATCATTGAGGATGACTACTTTTCCTTTCATTTACTTTCATGGACTTCTTTTCATATTTACAAATGTAAATATGATAGATTTTTATACCCTACACAACTATGTTGTCAGGGTATTATAGCTTTGTGCAGCCTCAAGAGTTTGTAATGCCGCGAAATATTGGTCCTAGACCCACCTTTAAGTATACCGATCGTCATATCTCGACCAGCTGAGTCGATCTAGACATGTGTGTCCGTCCGTCTGCCCATTATAATTTGTAAACACGATACAGGTCACAGTTATGGAACAATCTTCACGAAATTTTGCATGTAGGAAGGGTTTTGGTCAATGAAGACCCCTATTGTTTCTGGTAAATATGGGTTAATATTTAGGGGATGAAATGGACCAAAAACTAAATTTTTGTCTGATCTTGTGGTCGCTCTAGAGCACTGTTCACCAAATAGGGGCCCGCGGGCGCTTTGGGAGAGTACCAATCCAATCGCAGTTCTGTGTTCGAAGTTCGAACTCAACATTATTCTCGACATCGAACATGTCGTATGCTTTGCAATACTTTAACATATACGATCTGTACCGAGAGAGCGTAAATTACTCTCCCAACGGATCTATGCGTGTGTCCAACACAATCATAGCAGTTTGCATATGTATTGTTGGCTAACCCTGCTCTAGAGGCCGCAATTATGGCCCAAACATGGCGAATTTTTGCATGGAGAAGGGGACCTGGACAATGTATGAGCATGTCAGTTTTGATAAAGATCGGCCAATATTTAGCGGGTCAAATGGACCCTGATTTTTGTGTGAAAAATGACAAAATTTGTGTTCTATGGGGTTTATATTTACTCCTGAAGGACATAGACCCGAGAAGTTGATAGTATATCCAAGAGGAGTGGATGTCCTTTAAATTGATACCAATTACATTGTAGTATGTACTCGGATGTGGGAGTTACACTTAAATATTTACAGGTGCTTACGTACTCAGATATTATTTAGTAACACATTACCACACTAGAGGCGTAAAGATAGCGCGGATCGCCTTGAAATTTTCCGTGAGGATCCAGGTCAAGGCTAACGTCTTTAATTTTCGGTGATGATCAGATAATAATATTGGTGTGCAGTGGATCGAAAACTTATTTTTTTGTGTTTTTGTTTTTTTTTTTTGTTTTTAGTCTACTGCAGGCCACAATTGAAAGCCGTACATCATAACACAACTCACGGTGAAGGGATTCTGGACAAGTAAGCAGAAGAGCTGTACTGGATATTAGTAATATTGGCTGACCTCTAGTCGGTCAAGAGGTTGCAAATATCGCGGAATATTGCCCAAGCTCAGAATAAAGAACCACACAACGTTACATTTCCGTGTGAAGGGTATCATATGGTCGGCCCCGTCCGACTATACAGCTCCGCTCACTGGTTTAAAAATAATTTTCTAAGTACGAACAATAGTTGTGGATTTTTAAAAGAATCATTTTTAATGGCGTGGAATTTTTAAAAATATGTTTATAGTCCCACAACAGGTGTGGATTTTTATACCCTACAGAACTAAGTTGTCAGGGCATTATAGCTTTGTGCAGCCCCAATAGTTTATAACGCCGAAATAGTGTTCCTATACCCACCTTTAAGTATACCGATCGTCATATCTCGATTAGCTGAGTCGATTTTTACATGGAGAAAAAGCCAAAGAATTTTTGTGTGAAACTATTTTTGTGTGAAAAATTCCAATATTTGTATTCTATGGCATATATATTAACTTATAAAGAACATAGGCCCGAGTAGTTGTTAGTGTGTATCCATGAGAAGTGGTTGACCTTTAAATTGATAATTTTTATATTGTCGTCTGTACTCGGATGTGGGAGTTGCACTTAAATATTTACAGGTGCTTATGTATTAAGATATTGGTTATTAACCCATTACCACACTAGAGGCCGGAAATATAGCGCTGATCGCATTGAAATTTTCCATGAGGATCCAGGTATTGTCAAGGACAACGCCTATAATTTTCGGTGATGATCAGATAATAATATTGGGATGAAGTGGACCAAAAACTTATTTTTTTGTGTTTTTTTCGAGTCGGTCTATAGGCCACAATTATAAGCCCAACCACAGACATAAAAGTATAAAGATAGGACAATTGATACGTAAACAATTTCCAACAGATGGCTTTTCCTCTGTTGTTACGATATCCTAACAACATACAGAACAATATTAAACGTTTTTAATGCTATATCTTAAGCTTATTAAATAAAAAAATATATTTTGAATGCAGATCTCTTATTTTATTTACATTTTATAAACACTTTATCGCGTATTGGCGTTTTTATTGTTAACATGCCTCTGTTATACCTGATTCCCCCTGAATATTTTTTTATAAACTATTTTGTCAAAATGCATTTGGTCGAGTCTTTACGGTTTCTATGTCTTTGGCCCAACATCACAACATAACCCACGATAAAGGGAATCTTAACATGTGCTACTGGTTGCCCTAAAATCCTCCTCTACTGAATATTAGTAATATTTGTTGACCTCTAGTCGGTCATGAGAGTGCAAATATCGCGAAATATTGTAAAAGCTTTGAATATAGAACCACATAAAGGTAGACTGACTGCTCCGCTCACTGGTTTAAAATATTTTTTAATGGAATGACATTAATGAATTTTTAAAAATATTGTTTCATAGACCAAAAATCGGTTTGGATTTTTAAAAATATTGTTTCATTAATTATCGATAACCGCTGATTCTTAAAAAATATTTTTTCGACATCCATCTTTAGGATGTCTCCCTTTTTATCACAATTCTCCTCCTTTTACACGACATTGTAGCATGACGTGAAATTAATCCATGTGTAAAACAATCACTACCAAAGGCCAATGTCTGCTGTCAACTTTTCTTGTTTTCTTGGGTCATATTAAAAAATGTATGCTCGGTAATAAGGACAAAGAGGCCTGAAAGTATGCAACAATTAGTGAATATTAAAATTGTGAAAAGTATGCCGTGCAACTCTTAAAGCCTTACAAAGCCGCAATTGCGGACATATCGCTGAGGGCGTTTAATCATGGTTTATTGCTGGATTTATTTATGACCCAAATACAGAAAATATTAACAAGGTTATTTAAAAGCAAAATTTTACGTTTTTTTATGAGCAACGATGTAAAATTCGTTAATTATATAGGTTAAAGGTACTGAAAATGATTATTTTGCCATGTAAGAAATGATGGGAAATATTTTTTTCATGATCCAATTTAATAAAGGATCCAATTTAATAAAGGAATTTCGTAAAGGAAACCTTCACAATTTTTCGGCAACAGTGAAAGTCCTCAAAAAATGTACGTTAAAAGGGACTGAAAACAGTTTTTTGTAATGAAAAAATAATGCGAAAAAATTTTTTTGTTTGCAAATTTTGTTCAGGTGAAAGTTTATTTATTTTGTAATTATTTCCCATTGCTATATACTTTTTATTGTACTGTGTGGCGCCACCTCCTCAAAAAAAAAACTAAGGAAGAAAAAACAACATCCCAAAAACCCTTTATTTGCCCACAAACTTCAGATGCTGCCACACAAATTCTTAGTTAGACTGAAAAGGCTTTTGTTTTATTTTGCAAGCAGATTTGTTCTTCCATTTGTTGGCTGTTTGGTTCTGGAATGCAGTTTGTCTACTCGTTGGCTATGCAGTGGCGCGTTGTGAATTCTTTGGTATTTCGGTTAGACAGAGAGTTAAATTAATTTGCCATGGCTTTAAAAGAACAATAAACGCGGCATGCACACAAAAGAAGAATAATTTGTTTTCAAATGACGAAAAAAAATTGAAAACAATAGAAATAAGTTTTAATAAGTTTTAATAAGGTGCAATTTTTCAACATCAGAAAAGGAAAAAAGACGGAATAATGGTGGAAGCTATTTGAATAGGCATTCCTATAAACGTAAAAACTAAATCCACACCTATTGCAAGTAATAACATAAATATTAAAAAAATCCTTGCCTACTATTTAAAACAAATAAAAACCAGTGAGCGGAGCAGTATAGTCGGACGGGGCCGACCATATGATACCCTACACAACTTCCACGAAAATCTAACTTTCTGTATTTCTATATTCTAAGTATGGACAATATTTGGCGATAGAGGTCAACAAATATTTCTAACATTCACTACTTCTAATTACTTGTCCAGATTCCCTTCACCGAGGGTTGTATTGTAATGTTCGGCTTTCAACTGTGACCTATAGATCGACTCGAAAAAAAAACACATAAAATTAAGTTTTCGGTCCACTTAATCCCAATATTATTATCTGATCATCACCGAAAATTACCTCGATCCTCATGGAAAATTTCTACGCCATAAGCACTATATTTCCGCCCTCTAGTGTGGTAATAGGTTACTAAATAATATCTGAATACGTAAGCACCTATAAATATTTAAGTGTAACTCCCACATCCGAGTACATACGACAATAAAATTGGTATCATTTTAAAGTTCAACCAAAAATATTATATGATCATCACCGAAAGTTATAGGCGTTATTTGGACCACAACTGGAACCTCATGACACATTTCAAAGCGATCAGCTATATATCCGCCCTCCAGTGTGGCAATGGATTACTAAATAATATATGAATACCTTAGCACCTGTAAATATTTAAGTGTAACTCCTACATCCGAGCACATACGACAGTATAATCAATTTAAAGGTCAACTCTTGGATATACTGTCAACTTCTCGGGTCCTTCAGAAGCAAGTATATACACCCCAGAATAAAAATGTTGTAATTTTTCACACAAAAGTCTGGGACTATTTGACCCGCTAAATATTGACCGATCTTTATCAAAACAGGCATGCTTATTCGTTGGCCCAATCCCCTTCTCCATGTAAAATTTCACGATGTTCGGACCATAACTGCGGCCTCTGGAGCGACCAGAAAAACTGACAAAGGTTAGGTATTTGGTTCATTTCATCCCCCAAAATATTAACCGATCTTTATCCTATATGCAAAATTTCGTGTAGATTGGTCCATAACTGTGGCCGGTATCGTGTTTACAAATTATAATGGACGTCTAGATCGACTCATCTAGTTGAGATATGACGATCGGTATACTTAAAAGTCTAGGTCTAGGACCAATATTTCGCGGCGTTACAAACTCTTGGGGCTGCACAAAGCTATAATACCCTGATAACATAGTTGTGTAGGGTATAAAAATCCACACCTATTGTTGCTACTAGAAAAAATATGTTTAAAAAATCAACGCCCATTTTTGCTGCTATTGTAGGTCCCTGAAAAAAAAAATAATTTAAAATATTTTAAGCAATTTATTGCACATCCTACAAATTTTTAAAGTCCCAACATTTTTAACACCTTTCCAAATGGTAGCAACAACACCAGCAATATTAACTGCTGTGCCGGTAAAGATAGAGGTAAACACAGACTGCTTCTAGTGGCATTGGGTGGAAATGTCAATGAACTTTAAACAACAAATTGTTGTTATTTTTATTTACTTATACATATATAAATACATCTACTAAGAAGGGTTACAGGATTATATCATAGGGACATAAATTTTAAAGAGTAGAAAATACTAAAAAATATTTCATTAAAAATCAGCACTTCTTGATTATCCTGGTAAATTTTTAAAAATTTCATATCGTTTATTGCAGAACTTTTAGAATATTTTTTAAAATCCACTGTTAAAACAGGCCTCAAAAAATATTTTCAACAAAACTCAAGGATATGGATGGCATAGAAAATATAAAAAAAAAATTCAACCTTAATGTTTTGGTCCCGAAAAATAGTATTACTAAAACATCACTAGTCTTATTGGTGGCCATGTTCAACCATTTCTGATAACCCTTTATTGTTACCTTTGTCCATGGGCATTGTGCCAGTAATCCATTTATATGGAACTGCTACAAATCGTGTTGTGTTTTCAGGCACTTTGGAATTTTACAGTTATTTGTGATACATTGTTTTTTGGAATGTTTATTTTATGGCCGTTGTCCTTCTGTAATTTATTTTATTGACCAAAATTTTCGGAGTAAATATATGGTATGTATCGTGAGGGAAGCAGAATGCACAGGACACTAGACTGCAAACTGATAAATTAAATTTAAAAAAAAATAATTTTAAATTACAAAAATCCACACAATATTTAAATTTGCCATAAAAATCCATTTCTTAAAATTTGTTGCATATTTTAAGGCAATAACCTCAAATATTTAACTTTCAATTGCCGTACTCATGTTTCACTTCATTCAAATTAAATAAGTAACTCATAAACCTCTCATTCGTGCGCTCTCTCCTCATTTCATTTGCCACTCATTTAAATTGCAATTGTGTCGACTACTCTATGATGGTTGTTGGCACTCACTTGGCCAGACTACGTGTCAGTGACAAATGTTACACATAAATTAACGATCCCGAAAATTGTGCTAGCTAGCATGTTCGAAAAATGATTTATGTGGAAATTTTCACATAAACACCGAAAAGTGACAAATAATAAAATGACAGAAAAGGGCGAATTTTTACCAACAAGAGGTGTGGATTTTTTAAAAATATTTTTTTTCAGAGCGACAACAATATGCTTCGATTTTTAAAAATATTTTATAAATAGTTTTTTGCAAAATAGTCAGGCTGAATCCCAGTTTGTTGTTTTTATAAACAAGTGAAAAAGCGTTATGTTCGGCCGGGCCGAACTTTGGATACCCTCCACCATAAATATACTGGCAGGTACTTGAAATGAAAATATAGGGAACATACCAAAAAAATGGACCTATACCGACATTTCTACAAACCGATTATGTAAACAATAATTTTTAATAGAAAATTATACACTCAGCCTTATGGCTAATTAGTGTGTATACACTTTCACACGGTGAAAATGTGCCTCATCGAAATATTGGTTCTAGACCCCATATTCCTTGGGATCAAATCCGTTTCAGAAAAATTTGATTTCATCCCATCTTATTATGTCTTCCAAACTTAGTTGAAGTCCGAATTTGGTGAATATCGGTCCATGCCTTCTGGTACCTCCCACACAGGGGCTACGGCTAAGCCTAAATGCGGGCTATAGTTCACATATAGTTCATTATCGTTCTAGTTTTTATCTCGATATCATTCGCAGGTGAAATGATTACAACAGAGTGTTAGAACCAAACCCAAAAAGCGGAAAAATCAGATAATTATATTAATATAAAAAATGGGGACTACGCCTAAAAGGGATTGACTATTAATAATTTTTGGTAGGGAGATTTGTTTCCATATAGGGCTACAAAATACCAAATTTCAATGATTTCGGTTGAAAAACGCGCACAAGAACCTCAAAATGCCGAAATTTGGGGGTATCTTTATATGGGGTCTACCAGAAAAACATGGACTTATATTTATAATTTTTAGTGGAGATATTTGGTACCCAATAAGAACCCAATGTACCAAATTTCAGCGAATTCGGTCGAAAAACGCGCTCAAGAACCCCAAAATACCAAAAATTGGGGGTACCATTATATGGGGGGCTACCAGAAAAAATGGACCTATATTCATAATTTTTTGTGGAATGATTTGGAACCTATTTAGAACTCAAAGTACTAAATTACAGCCAATTCGGTGGAAAAATACGACCAGAACTCCCAAAATACTGAATATTAGGAGGTACCGTTATATGGCGGCTACCAGAAAAAGTGGACCTATATTTATAATTTTTTGTGGCGTCATTTAGTACCCAAAAAGAACCCAATGTACCAAATTTCAGCGAATTCGGTTGAAAAACGCGCTCAAGAACCCCAAAATACCGAAAATGTGGGGGTACCCTTATATGGGAGCTATGCCTAAACGTGGACCGATATATCCCATCTTCGAATTTAACCTGCCTGCAGACAACCCTATGCAAAGTTTCAGCACCCTATCTCAATTCCTTCAGAAGATAGCGTGATTACAACAGACGGACGGACAGACGGACGGACATGAATCGTCTTAGAATTTTACCCTGATCAAGAATATATATACTTTATAGGGTCGGAAATGAATATTTCGATGTGTTACAAACGGAATGACAACATTAATATACCCTCCATACTATGGTGGAGGGTATAAAAAAAAACAACTATTTATTAGTGGGGAATGTATGGCGTTGTTCGTCGAGGAGTAAGGCAGGGAAGACTATAGTTTCGAATCACGCCACTGATCCTCATCAGTTCTCTTGGTTTTTTGTTGGGAATCTATTTATTGCTTCTATACAAAAAACCTTTCATACCCAAAAGTCTCTTATAACAAAGCGAAATACTTAGCTGACCAACGAAATAAACTGCATTAGAATTTCACTGGTGCCTCACTTCGGGGTTAACAAGGCATTTACAAACAATACCATACCTTTCCCAAGGTTGGTTTTCCCAAGGCTTGGTTTTTCTAAATATATTTATTCGAATCGGAAGTAATAGGTGTGGATTTTCTCAAACTATTTCATAATATTTCCCTCAGTGTATTTGTTTCATAATCCAAAGTGTGTCACCTGAAATCATGTCAGCCAAAAATCTGCATAGTTTTTTACACATTAAAAATAAATTCATGCAATAAGGAAATCCGCTGTCATGTGCAAATATGTGTGTATCTATAGGTGTGTGAGTAGCAACTTCTTCCATCATTCATTCTCAACCTAAAATTGTTCCAAAATACTTTCTGAGTTCACAACAACTTCTGCAACAACATCGAAAAATGGCAATTATAACGAGAGAACAGTTTGCGATACAACAGAGTGTTGGAAATCGAATTTCAATTTAAAATTCTTATCTTCGTCGTTGTTGCTGTTGTTCTTGTTATTGTTGTGGCATATTGATACCTTTGATGATGCTGCTGCTCCAGCCAAAAGAGGAAACATTCCAAAAAGTTCAGCATTTCGGTGCTACTTGGCAATTGAGGAAATGAATCTGTTTGTGAGTCATGAATACAAATTGAATGAACGATGCAGGGAGCGATTCGAGTGAATGAACGAACATACGAACGTTTGCCGCCTGAGCTTCATTGTATTGTCCTGGTTTACCTTTAAAATTGCATGTATCGAAGTTATTTAACCGACTTGTAAGAGAGGGGAGGAGGCTAAATGCGAAGTAAATGAAAGGAATGCAAGTCAAAAGAGTATATTTATTATGGATGAACAACAATTACCAAAGAACATTTAAAGTGACTGGGTTTACTGGCATCTGGCAAGAGATGAAGAAAGAAAGGGAGAGATTATTTTCATGATTGAGACAATGGTGGATTAAAATGTTGTTAGAACGAACGAAAAATAATTATTCATTGTAAAATATTTTTATAAACACGTACAATATGCCTAAATTTAATAGGCTAGGATATTTCAAAAATATTTTTTCAGGGTTCTACCATAGGCGTGGATTTTTTTTAAATAGCAAAAACATCGATTTTCATACCCTACACAACTATGTTGTCAGGGTATTATAGCTTTGTGCAGCCCCAAAAGTTTGTAACGTCGCGAAATATTGGTCCTAGACCCACCTTTAAGTATACCGATCGCCATATTTCGACTAGCTGAGTCGATCTAGACATGTCCGTCCGTCCGTCTGCCCATAATAATTTGTAAACACGATACAGGCTACAGTTATAGACCAATCTTCACGAAATTTCGCATGTAGAAAGGGTTCTGGCCAATGAAGGCAGTTAAATATTTACAGGTGCTTACGTATTCATATATTATTTAGTAACCTATTACCACACTTTGGGGCGGATATATAGCCTGATCGCTTTGAAATGTTTCATGAGGTTCCAGTTATGGTCGAGGACACCGCCTAAAATGTTAGGTGATGATCAGATAATAATTTTTCGTATGAAGTGGATCGAAAATTTAATTATTTGTACTTTTCGAGTCGAAAGCCCAACATCACAACACATTTTATGTACATTTTCTGACCTCTAGCCAGTCAAGAATGTGCAAATATCGTGAAATATTGCCAATCTCCGAATATAGAACCACAGAAAGTAAGATTTTTATGGAAGTTGTGTTGGGTATCATATGGTCGGCCCGTCCGACTATACCGCTCCGCTCACTGGTTAGAAATATTTCGAAAATAGTCGTTCAATTCTAGTTTCCTCTAAATTTTCCTCTTCCCCATGTATTGCCAATTAGTTGATTTTGCTATTGGCCAACATTTGTCGGCAATTAGACAACATTGTATTCATTCATGTCTAATGTGACCACATACACATATCGCAATATTTTTGCCACCATACTAGACAGAAAATGAGCAACCCTTAAGCTATAAAAATGGCAAAACCGAACATGACGATGGGATCACGTCTAATGTTGCATTTACTCGTATTCGAATGATATCATCGATTTGATGACAGTACAATTAGAATTAGAGTAAGGGGGATGAAGGGACTATTACAAGAATTTTATAATGTTTATTTTTGTTGATGTACTAACAGCCCTCTGCCAAGCTTCGCTCTTCTCCCGAGGTAATCTGTGTAATGAGCCATAAAATGTCTCTCTATATATGTCTGGTTGTGTTTTTGTTGTGGCCCCTAGCTATGCTATTGTGTAATTCAAACACGACTAACTTTTTAACACCCTTTGTGGCAACATCTTCGACGAGCATCGTTGAAAGTTCCTTCCACTTCCACCGACACCCTATCGGTGTCCTTAATCTGCTTCACCCAGTTTGATTGTTGGCTTTCCTTGAAAAATCAAGTGTTTTCTATGCGGCATTTCTTTTTCATTTCCTGTGGCTTTCCTTTACTTTGTTTTTCTTGGCAATTTGTTATTGGCTCCAGCTCTAGAAACTTAAGGAAGGTGATATTCTGTTATTACAAGGAAATGTCCTTAAGGGGACCCCCCCCATTCTCGGGGTCAAAATTTTTGTTGATATAATTCGAATCTACACTGATTAAAGAATGTCTCTACAAAATTTCAAGTGAAAATCTCAAGAACTCTTAAAGATATATCCGATTTAGTGTGTCAGCATCAAGTGACGGCTAAAGGGTTTCTCAAACTTTAAACTCGTTTTTCTCTAAACATTTTTTTGCGAATGGCGGGCACGATAACTCAAAAACTAATAATCCAATCGGTTCCAAATTTTGCATCGTTTCTCTGGGAGTGTATAGCTCTCGTATGAACTAGGATAAAGCCAATCGGTGAAGATCTTCCTTATTTTTTAATTTGGTTTTTGGTCAAAAATCGGCGATTTTCCAAAAATATTTTTTCAAAGGTCCACCATTTTGTTAATTTTAGAGCGAAGTCAATAATCCTAGTTCATACGAGAGCCAGACATGTACTCTTTCTAACACCGTTGGAATTTTCGGATTCCGATGTTCCAGTGAGGAGTTATCATGCCCGCCATCAAAAATAAGGACTTTTCTTTAATTACAAAAAACAACAACAAAACAATAACAAAATTTTTTTGTAAAGTATTTTTCTTCTCTTTTAAATCTTCAATTTTATATGTGCAAAGTTACAAACCTTAACAAGCATTGGTATTGATTTACCAGCCCATTGAAAATCTTAAAAATTTCAAATCGAGAATGGGGGGGGTTCCCTTAAATAAATAAAAAAAACCAAGATGGGTAGGCAGTCTGAGAGCGAGAAACAACTACAATTTTAAGCTGGTTAGGGCCGGGTTTTAATAAAACGAAAACAAAAGACAAAAAAATGTAATGTAGAGATATGAGAGGCCAACTTTTTTTTTTTTTTTTTTTTGAGTTACACTTCCACACACCCCAACACATTTTTACTAATTGAGAACGTGTATCAAAAAACAGCGGTGAACACAATAGACTGGTACAACATAGTTGTGGCCTAACTACTACTACCAAACAAACGTACAAGAACTGGTTGGCCTTTTTTTTGTTGTTGTTACTGCTTAAGATTTGAACAATCAAAAGACAAGAAGAAACAAAAATAAAAAAAAAAATATTTGTTTAGTTGGAACAACAAAAAAGGCCCAAGAAAGGTCTCATGGCAGGACCACATACTTGACACACATACTTGGACATAAGTCCCTAGGTACTGTGGTGAATATTCACACTTCCGCACTAGAACTCAGAACTTGTAAAGAAAAAGGAAAACGTTGTGGTACAGGGTATTATGTGTTTGTGCATATGTTTGTAACAGGCAAAAATAATCGAGATAGACCCATGGTTCCTTTTGGGAATATGCATAGAATCACTTTTTTAGTCGATTTATGCATGTCCGCCTGTCCGTCCGTCTGTCCGTCCATGTATTTTTGTTAGCAAAGTACAGGTCGCATTTATGATCCGATTTGGATGAAATTTGACACAGATCACTTAATTGGCCCAAGGACGAACCTTATTGAAATTGAGAAAAATCGGTTCAGATTTAGATATAGCTCCCATATATATTTTCGTCCGATTTAAGGTCTAGAATGATGTCTGCCAAGTTTCGTGAAAATCGGTTCAGATTTAGATATAGCTCCCATATATATCTTCGTCCGATTTAAGGTAAATTGTGTACCAAAGTCCCTACATATCTTTCGATTTGCACGAATGTTGGCACAGCGTATTAAATAAGATCTAGAATGATGTGTGCAAAGTTTCGTGAAAATTGGTTCAGATTTAGATATAGCTCCCATATATAGCTTCGCCCGATATTTGGTAAATAGTCCACTAAAGTCCCTGGAAATGTTTTGATTTGCACGAAATTTGTCATAGCGTACTAAATTAAGGCTAAAATGATGTGGGTTAAGTTTCGTGAAAATAGGTTCAGATTTAGATATAGCTCCCATATGTATTTTCATCCGATTTAAGGTAATTGGTGCACCCAAATCCCTACATATCTTTCGTTTTGCACGAATTTTGGTATATGGTACTGAATTAAGTCTAGAATGATGTTGCTAAGCTTCGTGAAAAGATCCATAGCTAGGACGATTGACACAACGTACTGAAGTAATATAAATTAGTCTCTGGCAAGTTTCCCTGAAATCGGTGCAGATATAGATATATAACAAAAACTCGTCGTCTGTTAATATACATTGTAGAATATACCCAAAGTGGTGAAGGGTATCATATAGTCGGCCCAGTCCGACTTTACAACTTTCCTTGCTGGTTTTATTTTATTTACTTTTTTTGTTGAAAAAGACTTCAACAAAGCTGTAGAAAATAGTAGGTGGAAGAAAAACAAACATTGTAAAATTTAAAGTGAGTCGCAATGATCTTACGAATTTCATTTGTTAAACTTTACAGTGTTACTTCAAGTCAGGTCCTATACCACTATTGATTTAATTTCCAATTTTAGAAATAATTCACCTAATATCCACAAATTGTCCGCCAACGAAGCCACTGTCTTTAAAACAAGTGTAGAACAACTACAACAAAGCCCCCAACAAACACAATGTTAAATTACTACAAAGTTGACAACAACGGACAACTTCAAGCTCCACAGGAAACTGGAACGAAAATGTTTTCCCAAAAAACAGAAAAAATCATGGGGTGCATAATCTATGACAGACTTGTAGACTGGACTTCATGCCGCTTTGCTTTTTAGTATCCTGACATTTTTTGAGAGAGCTGGTAATTGTGTCCATTTGTTATACGGACTGTTATTTTTTTAGGTTTTTGACTTTTGGAAATGTTTTTAGTTTTCGACAGAGACTAATGAACATCAGGATAAATTGAACACAAATTATTTTGATTTTGTTTGGGATTTTATTTAATTTGTTCAACAAAATGGAAGACCGTGAAAAAATATTTATAAAAATAAAATTGCCAACCCTGAAAACATATTTAAAACTAGAAAATCAACAACAAATTAAGTATTTTGTCCATTTCATCCCCTAACTATTTACCGATCTTTACCAGAAACAATAGGGGTCTTCATTGGCCAGAATCCATCCTACATGCCAAATTTATTGAAGATTGGTCCATAACTGTGGCCTGTATCGTGTTTACAAATTATAATGGACAGACAGACGGGCGGACACACATGTCTAGATCGACTCAGCTAGTCGAGATATGACGATCAGTATACTTAAATGTCTAGGTCTAATATTTCGCGGCGTTACAAACTCTTGGGGCTGCACAAAGTTAGAATACCCTGACAACAAAGTTGTGTATGTTATAAAAACTATAAAAATATTTTTTCATGTATGCAAATAGGTGTTGATTTGTATACCCTACACAACTATATTGTAACGCCGCGAAATATTGAGTCGATCTAGACATGTGTGTCCGTCCGTCTGTACATTATAATTTCCTCTGCTAGACTGTGCTCAGAGTCAGTGTGGTGTTGCGAATATTCGCCCACCTCCCAGAAACATATATCGAAATATGTGTGTCAAGCATGTGGTCCTGCCATGAAACCTTTCTTGGGTATCTTTTGTTGTTTCAACTAAAAAATTATTTTTTTTGTTTGCTTATTGTCTTTTGATTGTTCAAGACTTGAGTAGTAACAACAACAAAAAAATAGGCCAACAAGTTGTTGTACGTGTTTCTGGTAGTAGTAGTTAGGCCACAACTATTTTGTACGAGTCCATTGTGCGTTCCCCTTGGTTTTTGTGATACTCGTTCTCAATTAGTAAAAATGTACTGGTGTGTGGAACTCAAGCAAAACATGTTCCGCTTTCATATCTCTCGGAGCTAGTTGCCTTTTGTTTTTATTTTAATAAAATCCGACCCCAACCACCTTAAGTTGTATTTGTTTTTACTCTCTGTCTGTCCATTGTCGACTGTCTCCGTTTTGTTATTTATTTAAGGACATTTTCTTGTAATAACAGAATATCACCTTCCTCAAATTTCCGTAGCTTCAGCCGACAACACCCTGCTAAAGAAAAACAAAGTAAAGGAAAGCCATAGGAAATGAAAAAGAAACAAGGAAACAAATTTCACTTAGAAAACACTTGTTTTTCGCAAGGAAAACCAACTATTAAATCTGGGTGAAACAGATTAAGGACACCGATAGGGTGTCAGTGGAAGTGCAAGGAACTTTCAACGATGCTCGTCGAAGGTGTTGCCACAAAAGGTGTTAAAAACTTAGTCGTGCTTGAATTACACAATGACTTGGCAATGGGTCGTATAACACATACACACACACAGACACATGCCGAGAGACATTTTATGGCTCATTACACAGATTACCTCAGAGCAAAAGTTGGCAGAGGGCTGTTAGTACAACAAACTAAAGTAAACAATATTTAATTCCTCCACTTTCCCCTCCCACCACTTATCCTCATTCTTATTGTTCTGTCATCTAATCGATGATATCATTCGAAAGCGAAAAATGTTCCATTAGATGGGATCCAATCGTCCTCATGTTCGATTTTGCCATTTTTTTATAGCTTAAGGGCTGCTCATTTTCTGTCTGGTATGGTGGCAAAGATGTTGCGATAATATAGATGTGGTCACATTTCACATCATTTAGGACAATGTCGTCTAATTTCCGACAAATGTTGGCGCCTGTGGTAAAATCTACTAATTGGCAAATCATTAAAGTCCAAGAAGAGGAAAAAGAGAATTTAATTGAAAACAGAGTTCAAAGAATGCATTGAAAAAATATTTTTAAAAAATCCACGCCCGTTTTTCGTACTTATATATATAAAAACCAGTAAACGGGCAGACGGACGGACACACATGCCTAGATCGACTTAGCTAGTCGAGATATGACGATCGGTATGCTTAAAGATGGGTCTAGGACCAATATTTCGCCGCGTTACAAACTCCTAGGGCTGCACAAAGCTATAATGCCCTGACAACATAGTTGTGTAGGGTATAAAAATTCAGGCCTATTCTTCGTTCATGTAAAAATATTTTTAAAAATCCACGAATATCTTTCGTACATGAAAAAATATGTTTAAACCAGTAAGGAAAGTAGTAAAGTCGGACGGGGACGATTACTATGAAACATGATACCCTTCACCACTTTGGGTATATTCAACAGATAAATCCTAAGAGACGTCGCATTTTTAAAGAACCATTGACAGGAAATTGGATCCATAAATGTCATGTCATTCTGCAACCGATACTAAACTTTTCATTTGGTCAAATATAGAAGCTATATCTAAAACGGAACCGATTTCAGGAAACTTAACAAATGCCAAATTTCGTGCAAATCTAAAGTTATTAAAGGTCATTGGTACACCATTTACCTTAAATCGGACGAATATATATATATATATATGGGAGCTATATCGAAATATGAACCGATTTTCAGGAAACCTAACACACATCATTCTAGACTCAAATCAGTACGCTATGCCAAATTGCGTGCCAATCGGAAAATATATAGGGGCTTTGCTGCACCATTTACATTAAATCGGGCGAAAATACATATTGGAACTATATCTAAATCTGAACCGATTTCCACGAAACTTGACACACCTCATTCTAGACTCAAATCAGTACGCTGTGCCAAATGTCGTGCCAATCGGAAAAAATATAGGAGCTTTGGAGCACCATTTACATTAAATCGGGCGAAAATATTTATGTGAGCTATATCTAAATCTGAACCGATTTTTTTTCCAATTCCTATAGCGTTCGTCCTTGAGACAAATAAGAGATCTGTTCCAAATTTCATTCAAATCGGATCATAAATGCGACCTGTACGTTGGGTATGAAAAATGCTTACAATTGTCAAAAAAAAAAAAAAACAGTGAGCGGAGTTGCACCCTCTTGCCCGACAAATTCAAATGCCTTAGGCGTTAGAAGCGTTTAACGGCCTTACAATGCCTTTTTAGACCACAGAAAATTTAAATGCGTTTTTAGGCGTTAGACCACCGAAAATTAAAATGCGTTTTTTAGGCGTTAGAAGCGTTTAAAGGCCTTAAAATGCCTTTTTAGACCACCGAAAATTAAAATGCGTTTTTTAGGCGTTAGAAGCGTTTAAAGGCCTTAAAATGCTTCGCCGAAAAATTTTTAGACCACCGAAAATTAAAATGCGTTTTTTAGGCGTTAGAAGCGTTTAAAGGCCTTAAAATGCCATTTTAGACCACCGAAAATTAAAATGCGTTTTTTAGGCGTTAGAAGCGTTTAAAGGCCTTAAAATGCATTTTTAGACCACCGAAAATTAACGATTATTAATTAACGAAAATTAAAATGCGTTTTCTAGGCTTTAAAAGCGTTTAAAGGCCTTAAAATGCATTTTTAGACCACCGAAAATTAAAATGCGTTTTTTAGGCGTTAGAAGCGTTTAAAGGCCTTAAAATGCATTTTTAGACCACCGAAAATTAAAATGCGTTTTTTAGGCGTTAGAAGCGTTTAAAGGCCACCGAAAATTAAAATGCGTTTTTTAGGCGTTAGAAGCGTTTAAAGGCCTTAAAATGCATTTTTAGACCACCGAAAATTAAAATGCGTTTTTTAGGCGTTAGAAGCGTTTAAAGGCCTTAAAATGCATTTTTAGACCACCGAAAATTAAAATGCGTTTTTTAGGCGTTAGAAGCGTTTAAAGGCCTTAAAATGCTTTTCTATACCACCGAAAATTAAAATGCGTTTTTTAGGCGTTAGAAGCGTTTAAAGGCCTTAAAATGCCTTTTTAGACCACCGAAAATTAAAATGCGTTTTTTAGGCGTTAGAAGCGTTTAAAGGCCTTAAAATGCATTTTTAGACCACCGAAAATTAAAATGCGTTTTTTAGGCGTTAGAAGCGTTTAAAGGCCTTAAAATGCATTTTTAGACCACCGAAAATTAAAATGCGTTTTTAGGCGTTAGAAGCGTTTAAAGGCCTTAAAATGCATTTTTAGACCACCGAAAATTAAAATGCGTTTTATAGGCGTTAGAAGCGTTTAAAGGCCTTAAAATGCATTTTTAGACCACCGAAAATTAAAATGCGTTTTCTAGGCGTTAGAAGCGTTTAAAGGCCTTAAAATGCATTTTTAGACCACCGAAAATTAAAATGCGTTTTTTAGGCGTTAGAAGCGTTTAAAGGCCTTAAAATGGATTTTTAGACCACCGAAAATTAAAATGCGTTTTTTAGGCGTTAGAAGCGTTTAAAGGCCTTAAAATGCATTTTTAGACCACCGAAAATTAAAATGCGTTTTCTAGGCGTTAGAAGCGTTTAAAGGCCTTAAAATGCATTTTTAGACCACCGAAAATTAAAATGCGTTTTCTAGGCGTTAGAAGCGTTTAAAGGCCTTAAAATGCATTTTTAGACCACCGAAAATTAAAATGCGTTTTTTAGGCGTTAGAAGCGTTTAAAGGCCTTAAAATGCATTTTTAGACCACCGAAAATTAAAATGCGTTTTTTAGGCGTTAGAAGCGTTTAAAGGCCTTAAAATGCATTTTTAGACCACCGAAAATTAAAATGCGTTTTTTAGGCGTTAGAAGCGTTTAAAGGCCTTAAAATGCATTTTTAGACCACCGAAAATTAAAATGCGTTTTTTAGGCGTTAGAAGCGTTTAAAGGCCTTAAAATGCATTTTTAGACCACCGAAAATTAAAATGCGTTTTTTAGGCGTTAGAAGCGTTTAAAGGCCTTAAAATGCAAATTTTTAGGCGTTAGAAGGCCTAAAAATGCATTTTTAGACCACCGAAAATTAAAATGCGTTTTTTAGGCGTTAGAAGCGTTTAAAGGCCTTAAAATGCATTTTTAGACCACCGAAAATTAAAATGCGTTTTTTAGGCGTTAGAAGCGTTTAAAGGCCATAAAATTCATTTTTAGGCGTTGGAAGCGTTTAAAGGCCTTAAAATGCATTTTTAGACCACCGAAAATTAAAATGCGTTTTTTAGCCGTCTGAAGCGTTTAAAGGCCTTAAAATGCATTTTTAGACCACCGAAAATTAAAATGCGTTTTTTAGCCGTTAGAAGCGTTTAAAGGCCTTAAAATGCATTTTTAGACCACCGAAAATTAAAATGCGTTTTTTAGGCGTTAGAAGCGTTTAAAGGCCTTAAAATGCATTTTTAGACCACCGAAAATTAAAATGCGTTTTCTAGGCGTTAGAAGCGTTTAAAGGCCTTAAAATGCATTTTTAGACCACCGAAAATTAAAATGCGTTTTTTAGGCGTTAGAAGCGTTTAAAGGCCTTAAAATGCATTTTTAGACCACCGAAAATTAAAATGCGTTTTTTAGCCGTTAGAAGCGTTTAAAGGCCTTAAAATGCATTTTTAGACCACCGAAAATTAAAATGCGTTTTTTAGGCGTTAGAAGCGTTTAAAGGCCTTAAAATGCATTTTTAGACCACCGAAAATTAAAATGCGTTTTTTAGGCGTTAAAAGCGTTTAAAGGCCTTAAAATGCATTTTTAGACCACCGAAAATTAAAATGCGTTTTTTAGGCGTTAGAAGCGTTTAAAAGCCTTAAAATGCCTTTTTAGACCACCGAAAATTAAAATGCGTTTTCTAGGCGTTAGAAGCGTTTAAAGGCCTTAAAATGCATTTTTAGACCACCGAAAATTAAAATGCGTTTTTTAGGCGTTAGAAGCGTTTAAACGCCTTAAAATGCATTTTTAGACCACCGAAAATTAAAATGCCTTAAATGCATTTTTAGACCACCGAAAATTAAAATGCGTTTTTTAGGCGTTAGAAGCGTTTAAAGGCCTTAAAATGCATTTTTAGACCACCGAAAATTAAAATGCGTTTTTAAGGCGTTAGAAGCGTTAGAAGCGTTTAAAGGCCTTAAAATGCATTTTTAGACCACCGAAAATTAAAATGCGTTTTTTAGGCGTTAGAAGCGTTTAAACGCCTTAAAATGCATTTTTAGACCACCGAAAATTAAAATGCGTTTTTTAGCCGTTAGAAGCGTTTAAAGGCCTTAAAATGCATTTTTAGACCACCGAAAATTAAAATGCGTTTTTTAGCCGTTAGAAGCGTTTAAAGGCCTTAAAATGCATTTTTAGACCACCGAAAATTAAAATGCGTTTTTTAGCCGTTAGAAGCGTTTAAAGGCCTTAAAATGCATTTTTAGACCACCGAAAAAAAAATGCGTTAGAAGCGTTTAAAGGCCTTAAAATGCATTTTTAGACCACCGAAAATTAAAATGCGTTTTTTAGGCGTTAGAAGCGTTTAAAGGCCTTAAAATGCATTTTTAGACCACCGAAAATTAAAATGCGTTTTTTAGCCGTTAGAAGCGTTTAAAGGCCTTAAAATGCATTTTTAGACCACCGAAAATTAAAATGCGTTTTTTAGCCGTTAGAAGCGTTTAAAGGCCTTAAAATGCATTTTTAGACCACCGAAAATTAAAATGCGTTTTTTAGCCGTTAGAAGCGTTTAAAGGCCTTAAAATGCATTTTTAGACCACCGAAAATTAAAATGCGTTTTTTAGCCGTTAGAAGCGTTTAAAGGCCTTAAAATGCATTTTTAGACCACCGAAAATTAAAATGCGTTTTTTAGCCGTTAGAAGCGTTTAAACGCCTTAGGCCTTAAAATGCATTTTTAGACCACCGAAAATTAAAATGCGTTTTTTAGCCGTTAGAAGCGTTTAAACGCCTTAAAATGCATTTTTAGACCACCGAAAATTAAAATGCGTTTTTTAGCCGTTAGAAGCGTTTAAAGGCCTTAAAATGCATTTTTAGACCATAGAAAATTAAAATGCGTTTTCTAGGCGTTAGAAGCGTTTAAAGGCCTTAAAATGCATTTTTAGACCACCGAAAATTAAAATGCGTTTTTTAGCCGTTAGAAGCGTTTAAAGGCCTTAAAATGCATTTTTAGACCACCGAAAATTAAAATGCGTTTTTTAGCCGTTAGAAGCGTTTAAACGCCTTAAAATGCATTTTTAGACCACCGAAAATTAAAATGCGTTTTTTAGCCGTTAGAAGCGTTTAAAGGCCTTAAAATGCATTTTTAGACCACCGAAAATTAAAATGCGTTTTTTAGGCGTTAGAAGCGTTTAAAGGCCTTAAAATGCATTTTTAGACCACCGAAAATTAAAATGCGTTTTTTAGGCGTTAGAAGCGTTTAAAGGCCTTAAAATGCATTTTTAGACCACCGAAAATTAAAATGCGTTTTTTAGGCGTTAGAAGCGTTTAAAGGCCTTAAAATGCATTTTTAGACCACCGAAAATTAAAATGCGTTTTTTAGCCGTTAGAAGCGTTTAAAGGCCTTAAAATGCATTTTTAGACCACCGAAAATTAAAATGCGTTTTTTAGGCGTTAGAAGCGTTTAAAGGCCTTAAAATGCATTTTTAGACCACCGAAAATTAAAATGCGTTTTTTAGGCGTTAGAAGCGTTTAAACGCCTTAAAATGCATTTTTAGACCACCGAAAATTAAAATGCGTTTTTTAGCCGTTAGAAGCGTTTAAAGGCCTTAAAATGCATTTTTAGACCACCGAAAATTAAAATGCGTTTTTTAGGCGTTAGAAGCGTTTAAAGGCCTTAAAATGCATTTTTAGACCACCGAAAATTAAAATGCGTTTTTTAGGCGTTAGAAGCGTTTAAAGGCCTTAAAATGCATTTTTAGACCACCGAAAATTAAAATGCGTTTTTTAGCCGTTAGAAGCGTTTAAAGGCCTTAAAATGCATTTTTAGACCACCGAAAATTAAAATGCGTTTTTTAGCCGTTAGAAGCGTTTAAAGGCCTTAAAATGCATTTTTAGACCACCGAAAATTAAAATGCGTTTTTTAGGCGTTAGAAGCGTTTAAAGGCCTTAAAATGCATTTTTAGACCACCGAAAATTAAAATGCCTTTTTAAAATTAGAAAATTAAAATGCGTTTTTTAGCCGTTAGAAGCGTTTAAAGGCGTTAAAATGCATTTTTAGAGCGTTTAAACGCCTTAAAATGCATTTTTAGACCACCGAAAATTAAAATGCGTTTTTTAGCCGTTAGAAGCGTTTAAAGGCCTTAAAATGCATTTTTAGACCACCGAAAATTAAAATGCGTTTTTTAGGCGTTAGAAGCGTTTAAACGCCTTAAAATGCATTTTTAGACCACCGAAAATTAAAATGCGTTTTTTAGGCGTTAGAAGCGTTTAAACGGCTTAAAATGCATTTTTAGACCACCGAAAATTAAAATGCGTTTTTTAGGCGTTAGAAGCGTTTAAACGCCTTAAAATGCATTTTTAGACCACCGAAAATTAAAATGCGTTTTTTAGGCGTTAGAAGCGTTTAAACGCCTTAAAATGCATTTTTAGACCACCGAAAATTAAAATGCGTTTTTTAGGCGTTAGAAGCGTTTAAACGCCTTAAAATGCATTTTTAGACCACCGAAAATTAAAATGCGTTTTTTAGCCGTTAGAAGCGTTTAAACGCCTTAAAATGCATTTTTAGACCACCGAAAATTAAAATGCGTTTTTTAGGCGTTAGAAGCGTTTAAACGCCTTAAAATGCATTTTTAGACCACCGAAAATTAAAATGCGTTTTTTAGCCGTTAGAAGCGTTTAAACGCCTTAAAATGCATTTTTAGACCACCGAAAATTAAAATGCGTTTTTTAGCCGTTAGAAGCGTTTAAACGCCTTAAAATGCATTTTTAGACCACCGAAAATTAAAATGCGTTTTTTAGCCGTTAGAAGCGTTTAAACGCCTTAAAATGCATTTTTAGACCACCGAAAATTAAAATGCGTTTTTTAGCCGTTAGAAGCGTTTAAAGGCCTTAAAATGCATTTTTAGACCACCGAAAATTAAAATGCGTTTTTTAGCCGTTAGAAGCGTTTAAACGCCTTAAAATGCATTTTTAGACCACCGAAAATTAAAATGCGTTTTTTAAAGCCGCATTTTTACCGAAAATTAAAATGCGTTTTTTTTAAAGCGCCTTAAAATGCATTTTTAGACCACCGAAAATTAAAATGCGTTTTTTAGCCGTTAGAAGCGTTTAAAGGCCTTAAAATGCATTTTTAGACCACCGAAAATTAAAATGCGTTTTTTAGCCGTTAGAAGCGTTTAAACGCCTTAAAATGCATTTTTAGACCACCGAAAATTAAAATGCGTTTTTTAGCCGTTAGAAGCGTTTAAACGCCTTAAAATGAATTTTTAGACCACCGAAAATTAAAATGCGTTTTTTAGCCGTTAAAAGCGTTTAAACGCCTTAAACTGCATTTTTAGACCACCGAAAATTAAAATGCGTTTTTTAGCCGTTAGAAGCGTTTAAACGCCTTAAAATGCATTTTTAGACCACCGAAAATTAAAATGCGTTTTTTAGCCGTTAGAAGCGTTTAAACGCCTTAAAATGCATTTTTAGACCACCGAAAATTAAAATGCGTTTTTTAGCCGTTAGAAGCGTTTAAACGCCTTAAAATGCATTTTTAGACCACCGAAAATTAAAATGCGTTTTTTAGCCGTTAGAAGCGTTTAAACGCCTTAAAATGCATTTTTAGACCACCGAAAATTAAAATGCGTTTTTTAGCCGTTAGAAGCGTTTAAACGCCTTAAAATGCATTTTTACACCACCGAAAATTAAAATGCGTTTTTTAGGCGTTAGAAGCGTTTAAACGCCTTAAAATGCATTTTTAGACCACCGAAAATTAAAATGCGTTTTTTAGCCGTTAGAAGCGTTTAAACGCCTTAAAATGCATTTTTAGACCACCGAAAATTAAAATGCGTTTTTTAGCCGTTAGAAGCGTTTAAACGCCTTAAAATGCATTTTTAGACCACCGAAAATTAAAATGCGTTTTTTAGCCGTTAGAAGCGTTTAAACGCCTTAAAATGCATTTTTAGACCACCGAAAATTAAAATGCGTTTTTTAGCCGTTAGAAGCGTTTAAAGGCCTTAAAATGCATTTTTAGACCACCGAAAATTAAAATGCGTTTTTTAGCCGTTAGAAGCGTTTAAACGCCTTAAAATGCATTTTTAGACCACCGAAAATTAAAATGCGTTTTTTAGCCGTTAGAAGCGTTTAAAGGCCTTAAAATGCATTTTTAGACCACCGAAAATTAAAATGCGTTTTTTAGCCGTTAGAAGCGTTTAAACGCCTTAAAATGCATTTTTAGACCACCGAAAATTAAAATGCGTTTTTTAGCCGTTAGAAGCGTTTAAACGCCTTAAAATGCATTTTTAGACCACCGAAAATTAAAATGCGTTTTTTAGGCGTTAGAAGCGTTTAAACGGCGTTTTTTAGGCGTTAGAAGCGTTTAAACGCCTTAAAATGCATTTTTAGACCACCGAAAATTAAAATGCGTTTTTTAGGCGTTAGAAGCGTTTAAACGCCTTAAAATGCATTTTTTCCCAGAGCACCGAAAATTAAAATGCGTTTTTTAGCCGTTAGAAGCGTCTAAAGGCCTTAAAATGCATTTTTAGACCACCGAAAATTAGACCACCGAAAATTAAAATGCGTTTTTTAGGCGTTAGAAGCGTTTAAAGGCCTTAAAATGCATTTTTAGACCACCGAAAATTAAAATGCGTTTTTTAGCCGTTAGAAGCGTTTAAAGGCCTTAAAATGCATTTTTAGACCACCGAAAATTAAAATGCGTTTTTTAGCCGTTAGAAGCGTTTAAAGGCCTTAAAATGCCTTTTTAGACCACCGAAAATTAAAATGCGTTTTTTAGCCGTTAGAAGCGTTTAAAGGCGTTAGAAGCGTTTAAACGCCTTAAAATGCATTTTTAGACCACCGAAAATTAAAATGCGTTTTTTAGCCGTTAGAAGCGTTTAAACGCCTTAAAATGCATTTTTAGACCACCGAAAATTAAAATGCGTTTTTTAGCCGTTAGAAGCGTTTAAACGCCTTAAAATGCATTTTTAGACCACCGAAAATTAAAATGCGTTTTTTAGCCGTTAGAAGCGTTTAAACGCCTTAAAATGCATTTTTAGACCACCGAAAATTAAAATGCGTTTTTTAGGCGTTAGAAGCGTTTAAACGCCTTAAAATGCATTTTTAGACCACCGAAAATTAAAATGCGTTTTTTAGCCGTTAGAAGCGTTTAAACGCCTTAAAATGCATTTTTAGACCACCGAAAATTAAAATGCGTTTTTTAGCCGTTAGAAGCGTTTAAACGCCTTAAAATGCATTTTTAGACCACCGAAAATTAAAATGCGTTTTTTAGCCGTTAGAAGCGTTTAAACGCCTTAAAATGCATTTTTAGACCACCGAAAATTAAAATGCGTTTTTTAGCCGTTAGAAGCGTTTAAAGGCCTTAAAATGCATTTTTAGACCACCGAAAATTAAAATGCGTTTTTTAGCCGTTAGAAGCGTTTAAACGCCTTAAAATGCATTTTTAGACCACCGAAAATTAAAATGCGTTTTTTAGCCGTTAGAAGCGTTTAAAGGCCTTAAAATGCATTTTAGACCACCGAAAATTAAAATGCGTTTTTTAGCCGTTAGAAGCGTTTAAAGGCCTTAAAATGCATTTTTAGACCACCGAAAATTAAAATGCGTTTTTTAGCCGTTAGAAGCGTTTAAAGGCCTTAAAATGCATTTTTAGACCACCGAAAATTAAAATGCGTTTTTTAGCCGTTAGAAGCGTTTAAAGGCCTTAAAATGCATTTTTAGACCACCGAAAATTAAAATGCGTTTTTTAGGCGTTAGAAGCGTTTAAAGGCCTTAAAATGCATTTTTAGACCACCGAAAATTAAAATGCGTTTTTTAGGCGTTAGAAGCGTTTAAAGGCCTTAAAATGCATTTTTAGACCACCGAAAATTAAAATGCGTTTTTTAGGCGTTAGAAGCGTTTAAAGGCCTTAAAATGCATTTTTAGACCACCGAAAATTAAAATGCGTTTTCTAGGCGTTAGAAGCGTTTAAAGGCCTTAAAATGCATTTTTAGACCATAGAAAATTAAAATGCGTTTTTTAGGCGTTAGAAGCGATTAAAGGCCTTAAAATGCATTTTTAGACCACCGAAAATTAAAATGCGTTTTTTAGGCGTTAGAAGCGTTTAAAGGCCTTAAAATGCATTTTTAGACCACCGAAAATTAAAATGCGTTTTTTAGGCGTTAGAAGCGTTTAAAGGCCTTAAAATGCCCATTTAAAAAACAGAAAATTAAAATGCGTTTTTTAGGCGTTAGAAGCGTTTAAAGGCCTTAAAATGCATTTTTAGACCACCGAAAATTAAAATGCGTTTTTTAGGCGTTAGAAGCGTTTAAAGGCCTTAAAATGCATTTTTAGACCACCGAAAATTAAAATGCGTTTTTTAGGCGTTAGAAGCGTTTAAAGGCCTTAAAATGCATTTTTAGACCACCGAAAATTAAAATGCGTTTTTTAGGCGTTAGAAGCGTTTAAAGGCCTTAAAATGCATTAAAAATAGACCACCGAAAATTAAAATGCGTTTTTTAGGCGAAAATTAAAATGCGTTTTTTAGCCGTTAGAAGCGTTTAAAGGCCTTAAAATGCATTTTTAGACCACCGAAAATTAAAATGCGTTTTCTAGGCGTTAGAAGCGTTTAAAGGCCTTAAAATGCATTTTTAGACCACCGAAAATTAAAATGCGTTTTTTTAGGCGTTAGAAGCGTTTAAAGGCCTTAAAATGCATTTTTAGACCACCGAAAATTAAAATGCGTTTTTTAGGCGTTAGAAGCGTTTAAAGGCCTTAAAATGCATTTTTAGACCACCGAAAATTAAAATGCGTTTTTTAGGCGTTAGAAGCGTTTAAAGGCCTTAAAATGCATTTTTAGACCACCGAAAATTAAAATGCGTTTTCTAGGCGTTAGAAGCGTTTAAAGGCCTTAAAATGCATTTTTAGACCACCGAAAATTAAAATGCGTTTTTTAGGCGTTAGAAGCGTTTAAAGGCCTTAAAATGCATTTTTAGACCACCGAAAATTAAAATGCGTTTTTTAGCCGTTAGAAGCGTTTAAAGGCCTTAAAATGCATTTTTAGACCACCGAAAATTAAAATGCGTTTTGTAGGCGTTAGAAGCGTTTAAAGGCCTTAAAATGCATTTTTAGACCACAGAAAATTAAAATGCGTTTTCTAGGCGTTAGAAGCGTTTAAAGGCCTTAAAATGCATTTTTAAACCACAGAAAATTAAAATGCGTTTTCTAGGCGTTAGAAGCGTTTAAAGGCCTTAAAATGCATTTTTAGATGCCATGGTTCGATATGGTTCTCCTTTCCTTCACTAACAATGTATATGAAATATTAAGTCCTTGAAATGTCCATTACAGGTAAATTATTATCATAGTCTGCCATAACATAAAACCAAGTATTCCACCCTTTCCTTCTTTGGAAACACTTATCGAAATAAAATTTTCAGAATTTATGAAACTTCAGGAGCTCACACTGCCCCTCTCTTCTACCAAGACAAAACTTGCTGCAAATGACCAGAGATTAGGGCCGAATATATTAGTGTAGGTGTATAAATATGTGTTCTTAAAATACCCATTAACTTTTAAGAGTTCCATAACATATCGACTAGTTCGGCAATATTTCAAAGTATCTCTATGTCCTTTACACCCACAAAACCGTATACCATTTTTATGTGTGTGTGTATGTTTGTGGTAAAGCCATTATATAAATATTAATTTTGAAATTTTGAAAAATACGATATCAACAACTTGAAAAAGTTTTACATATTCAAAGATAATAAATACTAACACATATGCATATGAAGGTAAAAGACGGATCTAAGGAAAACTTTATTTGAAAGAAAATGTGTTATTAATGAGTTTATGGCAAAAAGAGGTTTCTTTTAGAAGTTTTGGGTAAGTTATCGATAAGAAATTTTCAATAAATTTATTTCACATCAGCTAATGGAATTTGTATACAGAAATACTGTGTCATTCAAAATTTTGGCTATATCGAAAAAAATAGAATTGATCGGTTTTTAGACAGACGAGTTATTATCGAAATTATTATTGATAAATTTTCGTTACCGATCTTTTTTTTTGTACAGAAAAAATATTTTCAAATAACAAAAATTAATTTCAGGTGAGCACGGCTAGGACTCCTCGGAGCAACACAAATGTTGCCAGACCACTTAACGTTCTGAGCCATCAACACACTTCCAAAACGGTTGCGCAAAAACATGTGTATACCATGGAAGAAATTGTAGGTGTGTGGATTAATTATCCATCGCTACAACAAAAATCTGCTTTGAAAAGGACTGTTCCTAGAATGAAGACAAATGTCGAACTTTGACAATTTTAATTTAATTCGCATATGTAAGTTTCGCATCAGGGCGGAATAAATACAAGTTATCAACGTACGACCTTTGTAAAGCCACATTGCCCAATATGCCTGATGAGCCGCTTAACCAACGGCGAAACGCGTCGCATAATGGTGGGTACGTAGGTTCTTCTCCTGGCTTTCCTTTTCATGGCAAAAATTAGATCATCAAGCTCGACTCGAAAGAGTATAAATAATCAGTTAAAAAAAATCCAAATGTAAAACATTTCAGTGTTATTCACATACAAACTCATAAATATTTCGTTTTCATACATTTGCCATTTTCTTTACTTTGTCAAAAATAAGAAACAAAGAAAGGATGTGCGGATTTCGTTTACCCCTCAGGCAAAGTGACATGGATTCCAGACAGCAACTACAACAACATAGTATATCAACAAACATTCCGTCATTTGTGGCAGTGACTTAATTTAAATATTTCTTCCTTTCGAACAATGTTGATGAAAAAATTGCAATGATGTTGATTACTTTGCATAGAAGAAGATGGTGACGAAAAAAAGAGAAATAAAAAAATGCTATAAAATGAAGCTACGTAAGGTATTCTTAAAAAAATATTCAAGATGAATTTTTCAGCTCATATAAATTACAAAATTGTTTGAAGTTAATTTTGTCAGAGACACAGAATTGAGCAATTGAAATCTTTCCTCCTTTTTATACCCTCCACCACAATGTGTCATAGGGTATTATGTCTTTGTGCATATGTTTGTAACAGGCAAAAGGAATCGAGATAAACGCATGGTTCTTTTTGAGAATATGCATAGAATCACTTTAAGAGCCGATTTATGCATGTCCGTCCGTCTGTATATATATCTGTCTGTCCATGTTAAATTGTAAACAAAATACAGGTCGCATTTGTGATCAGAATTGGACGGAATTTGATGCAGTTCATTTATTTGGCCCAAGGACGAACCGCATTGAAATTGAAGAAAATCGGATCAGATTTAGATTTTATGTTAATGGAGCACCGAAGTCTCTAAATATCTTTTGATTTAAACAAAATTTGTTATAGTATATTGATTTAAGTCTGGAATGATGTGTGCTGAGTTTCGTTAATATCGGTTCAGATTTAGATATAGCTCCCATATGAAGTTTCGTCCGATTTAATGTAAATAGTGTAAACGCCCCTATATATCATTCGATTTGCCCATAATTTGGTACAGCGTACTGAATTGAGTGTAGAATTATGTGTGTTAAATTTTGTAAAAATCGGTTCAGATGTAGATATAGCTCCCATACATTGTTTCGTCCGATTTAAAGTAAATGGTATACCAAAGCCCCTATATATCTTTCGATTTAGACGAAATTTGGCACAAAGTACTGAATAGAGTCTGGAACGATTTGTGTTAAGTTTCGTGAATATCAGTTCAGATTTAGATATTGCTGTCATATATATTTTCCTACGATTGTATGTTAATGGAGCATCAATGTTCCTTCGAAAAGGCGACGTCTAATAGGATACATATATAGAATATACCCATAGTGATGAAGGGTATCACATAGTCGGCCCAGTCCGACTTTATTGCTTTCCTTAGTTTTTTTTCTTTAGTTTTTGCTCCTGAAACTAGTTTTTGAAAAACTATAAAATTAGTTCACCTTGGTCCGATGCCTTCAGGACAAACACAAACTATAAATAAATACTTAAATACATTTTAAAATGTCAATTTGACTTTTTTATTAAAGATTTTTTTTGCATTGCTAACCACTCAAGCGATTATAATTTATATAAAGTGCCTAAAAGTATGTATCTGAATAAAAAAATTGCCTAATGACTTCTTATCTCAAATGTAGCTGGTTATTTTGGCAAGCACACACACATATACATAAGAATTATTATTTTGCACAACCTCCCCAAAAAGTATGCAACAATTATTTATTACATTTTAAAATCTAATGGCATGTGAAAAAATTAGGCGAGAAGTACTGAAATAATAAGTTTTGTCAAAAATATTGGAGATTATTATTTTTGAAGGCATCGATAATTTCAGGACTTTTTAGAAATAATTTTAAGGATCCAGAAGGGTAGAGGCTTCATTAAAAGTATCTGTTCAGAGTTCAAAAATATTCGTGTATTTTTAGAATTTATTTTTATTTTGTCAATTATATATAGCCGGTGCGGATTTATTTTAATGTGTTTTAATATATTTTTAACAGGCTTATGATTTTTGTTAATATTGTACCTAAAAGTATGCTATAAAAACCTAATAAATAATTTTTGAACCGTAAAAAATTAATGTTGAAATGAATAACATTTACTAATTGACCACAAAATAAATTACAACAATTAAATCAAATAATGTATATTTTTATTCAGTAGAGTCTGTTTAAATGCAACACCATGAAATGATCCATAATAATCTTTTTTATTATTAAATTTAATTAATTTTTAATTTTATTACATTCTACAGAAAAATATCGATTCAATTTTTCGGGTTTGACTGTCTAACGTATATACTTAAAAAAAATATCTGAAGGTCTAATTATAGTTTTTCAAATGCCAACCACCATCATTGTGGTCAACGATAATTGCACCAGATTGTGTTTTGCTGTTAGAGCTGCATTTTTTTATTTCCCAGTAAAAAAGGTGTCAAACTTTTGTGGGTTTTTAATTAACATTTTCAAATGTGGCATCTGTACGAGCTGCTGTCACTTACCTTTCAGTTGGAAACAATTGTTTGGTGGTCAACAACTATTTCTAGTTTTTATAGCAGCTGGTGCTTTAATTATGGCAAATAACAGATTGGTTCAACTGTGTCAATGTGATCAAGGACACAAGGAGAGCAAAGGAGATGTGCTTCTTAAATGTCAAATCATTGATGGGGTCCTTGTTGTGAAGTGTATGTGGACTAGGTTCAAATTATTGATATATTCTTTAATTCTAACTTTTTTGACCCAATTCCATCGCCCACCATATTAAAATAAGTCCAAATATTTCAATTTGCCTAATACCAACATTCGCTGCAATATCTCTATTTTATTGCTTTGTTTATTTCTGCAGCTATTTTTCACATTCTTCAAGAGCTGCAATTAATCCTGTCAAGGAATGCAATGAAAACAAAATGTTTTGCAAATTTGTGCAACATTGTAGAGACAGGCCATGATTCTGATGCTGATGAAAGAAAGAAGGATAGAATGCTTAAAAATGTAACGGAAAATTTACTTGAGTGGAAAGATGTTTAGGTTGATGGTGCTGAGAATGATTGTCTTTGTTAAGAACTTAGATATAAATTAACTTGCAAATAAATTAAGAAATAAATTAAAAAAGAAAAATTGCTGAAACATCGAAAGCATTACTTTTTACAAACACATTTTTGAGCTGTAAAAATAAGGGCTGATTAAAAAAAAAATAATCAGTAAAAATAAGCGTAACATTCTTAAAAATATTTTGTTCTAATTGGTAAATAAGATCGGATTATAAACATATTTTTCCGGCTGCCCAAAGTGAAGTGGATATTCTTAAAATATATTTTAGAGTCGGAACAGCATATCTCGTCTCATTATAATTTGTAAGCAAAGTACATAGTACGGTTCTGGTCAAATATAACCGGAGAAAGGGGCAGTATATCCAAAGGACATTATAGTCGGCAATTAAAAAGGGAGTTTTAAAAATTACTTAAAAATATTTATTCCATGACTATTGTAAATACTAAAAAATATGTTTATGCCAATGCAGCATATGACCTATTGATATATATTTTATATATTATTTTTTGGTAATTATACTCACATCCACTGAGCGCAGTAGTATAGTCGGATGGGGCCGACCATATGATGTATAAGGTCCGCAGATTATATTCTGATCCAGGGCAATATTTTACGATATTTGCATTCTCTCTACCTATTATGCGTCCATTTGACCCGCTAAATATTGACCGATCTTCACAAACAGACAAAAATAAAGTTTTGGAACAACTCTGGTTTAGTAAAAACTATCAGATTTTTCTGAAATTTTTTCCAGAGGTAGGTATTTTTACCCTTATTATGGGGATATCCTTTTTTCTTTGGGAATGTACCTGGTTACCCGGAAGTTCGGGTACGCGGTTATATCCGGTTCTACGGATCCGGTTGATTTAAATAATGGGTATCATTTTAAAGTTTATAAAAATATCTTTCCATTGAGTGGTATCTTTTGGATTTACAGTCAAAAAACTGGGGTTTGGTCCCCGATTTTTTTTTTTTTGAAAAACTCCCTAAAAATCGAACTTGTGTCCATTATAGTCCCTTTCCAATCCCGACTCAAACGATAGACCTTAATATTTACTTTCCAAAATGGTGAGACATGTGGCTGTATCTGTTGTGGATCAAAAGATATGGGCCTTTTATGGATCAAAAGATATGGGCTTTGAAATGATACCCATTTTATATTAACCGTATCCGTAGAATCGGATATAACCGGGTACCCGTACGGATCGACTCAGTCGAGATATGGCGATCGTTATACTTAAATACAAAATCTTGGAGCTGCACAAAGCTATAATAACCTGTGTAGGGTACAAATAGGTGTGTGAGAATTAATTGAATTTAATTTGTAGATGCAATTTCAATACAAACATATCCTGATGAGCCGCTTAACAAATCCTGATTTGTATTTGGAAAAATATATATGAAATTATATTGCAAAAAAATCACATGAAAATTCATGCATACTTTTCCTATTTGAAAAAAAAACTATTTTGAATTTATTTTTAAATATTGAATTAAATATATTATTAATATAGATTATACCTTAAAAAATCAATAGAAGCACATTCACATTTCCATGCCCTGTCATGTCATCATTTCAATTAGTGTCATTGCAAATCCATTTACCACAGTTTATTCGATTTCATTCCAGCTGAATGTTTAAATATTTTATGTAGAAAAAATATTATGGTTTCGCCCAAAATAGTATATGCAAATGAGTATACACAAACATGAAACATGAATATACATGAACTCAATTTAGAACCAGTAACTATAAATTTTACACTCATTCATAATAAACATCACCAACCAATACATATTTACAAATAAACTTTCATACATTTTATTCCTAAATTCGTTTATTCGTAAAAAATATAGAGTTTTATTGGTTGATTCAATAAAGTATGTAAATATTTACGAATAGATATACAAAACACGCTCACAAAGTAAAATATAGAGAATTATACGTAATGAACAGTGTGGAAAGTGGTACGTATGATTTATGTTAATTGTATTTTAAATAAATTTTACGTCCAACATAGAGGATGGCTATCAGAGATAGATGATGATGATGATGAGAAAAGAATGAATACAGGAGCGTATGATTTATTTGAGTTGAATTAAAATGAATTATACGTCCGAGTATCGTTGGTATTTACAATAAATTGAAAATAACAAAAATGTGTAGATTTAAACAAGCAATTTTTCCAAGGACTATACGTGGATGTATGTTCCCCCTACACAAATTCAAACAGAGCTGCAATGAATTATTAATTGTTTCCTCATGTTGACGGGTATAAAAACGATGACCCGGCTCAAAATATTTTTTCCAGAAATATGTGACCAATAATGTAATAAATATAAATTTTATTTTTATTACATCTAATTTAAAATAGCTATGTAAAGCTAAATCAAGTCATGTTCTGTTAATATATCAATATTGTATAAATATGTACATATGTGGGCATGTAAATTAAATAAATGATAATCCAAAAATGTAAAAAATACATTTTGCATACTCATGACACATTTGCTCGGAAAGTACAAAAAAAAAACAATTAAAAACAAATTGTTAGCATTTTGTTTGCCGTTTATTCCGTAAATATATGTGATTGTATGTGAGTCTCATTACATGATTGATGACATTATTGTGAGTTTTATTAAATAAATATATGAAAATAATAACAATCATTTAATCATATGTTGGAATATAAACGGATGACATCATATAAAATATGTGAAGGTATTTATGTCATGGGTCAAAAAATTTATTTTACACTCTTGAGAGAAGGATTTGGTAGCAATGTACACACACAAAGTTTGGGATTTTTTTTTTAATTTTCTGAAAATATAGCTTCAAGACCTTTTCTAGGCATTGATTTTTTAAAAATATGTTTTCAATTCCAAAGCCTCTAATAATACTTTTGAACATGACAAATATATATTATATCTTTAATGATGGCAAAAATAATATTGTTGTCATCAATTTCCGTAAGGAAGGAAAGAATGTTTTGTTATATAGACTATCTCAAAAAAGATTAAAAATTTCCGAAAAATTTTAAACTTGTTTGTTGTTTAGAAAAAAATCCATAAACTATATGCATAAAGTTGGTGTAAATATAAAAAAACATATACAAAACATATACATACATCTGTGGATCTATATTCCAAGGCTGGGCAACATTTTGGGATATTTGCACTCTCTTGACCGTTTAGGGGTCAACAGCTCTTCTTTCTTACCTTAGAATCTTTTCCGAATCAGTTTTCCGAGGTAAACACAATAATAAAATAGGCGATAGGTGCATAACTGTGACCTGTACTTTGATTAAAATGAATATGATCAGACGGACTAAAAAGTGTGCCTAGAACCAACAATGATGTGTAGGTTATAAAAATCACGTTTGTGTGATAGGCTTTAAAAAATCTATTTTCAGAAAAAAACAGACCTTAAAAAAATTCTTAAACAATCCAAAATATTATTGATCGTTAAAGCATATTTTACGAAAACACACGCCTATTATAACAGCTCGAAAAACATATCTCTAAAAATACACTTCCGTAAATAGAACTTCATTTAGAACCCTTTTTAAATTACAATGGTTCTGCGAATTTTTATTTCTCCTCTTATTCTTCCATACTAACCTTCTACTTTTATAACCCACATCTGTCTTTCAACTTACATTATTGCATCACATTAAAATGCATGACCCAAATAAATCCAGCTTGTTGGCAACACAAACTGTCACAAGATGTGGATGTGTCAATCTCACAAAAACTATAAATAATACAATACAATTTTGCTGCAACATTTGACCTTTGAAACAAAAATAGGCGAAATACAACGAAAATAGTTCAAAGCAAAGTACAAATGCAATAATACCCAAGCAAATGTCACAGGAATGCCAAAAAGCCTTGCATTCCTAAAAACAGAAAATTGTACCACAGCACAAACATAAACGAACAGGTGTGAGGCGATAACTAACACACAATTGCAATCCCAACTCAATCATGTTGGATGCATCAGTCATGTTTCAGTTAGCTCCGCAGCAAAACGACAAACATTGTTAGCCTACCTAGTTTGTTCATATTATGTGAGGAAGTGTATGTATGAGTATTTGGAGAAAAAAAGTTATTTCTTTTTGCGGTTGATGTTTTGGCAATAATAATTCCAACTTTAAAATATGCAATGCCACAATATAATTTTGAAACTTTGCTACGGTTACTTTGCAGAGGAAGCTTTTCATCGAAAAATTTGGTAAAAACATTTTTTCATGGTAACAATGTTGGATTTAAATTAGGGTTCAGGATAAAAATAGTAAGCGAAGTAGTTTAGTAGGATGAGGCAAACTTCAATGATAATCACTTAATAGGTCACTATTCCGTAATCGGATTTTCATGTCGGAACAGTAAGGGTAGATTTTATAATTTTTCTTTTCAAGAGACAGTAGGCGTGGGATTTTTATAAATTGTTGTTCGGAACTCTAGTCGCGGATTATTTAAAATTGAATCAGTAGACGTGGGTTTTCTAAACATAGTTTTGTAAGTGGAAAAAGACGTACATTGTGTGAGCTTTTTTAAAAATATTTCTCAAATCGGAACAGAAGACGTCAGTTTCTTTTTTCAAAAAAAAATTTAATAACTACAATAGGCGTGGATATTATTAACTGCCGTTTTTCAGTTGCTACCTAAGCTTGGTTTTTTCATATTTTTTTACAGCTGCTACATAGGCGTGGATTTTTATACCCTTCACAACTATGTTGTCAGGGTATTATAGCTTTGTATTTAAGTATACCGATCGTCATATCTCGACTAGCCGAGTCGATATATACATGGGACACACATGTCCGTCCGCCTGCCCATTATAATTTGTAAACACGATACAGGCCACTCTTGTCGACCAATCGTCACGGTTGTGAATCAATCGCATGTAGGATGGGTTCTGGTCAGAGAAGGCCCCTATGGCAATGATCCAGTAATATTTAGGAGATGGAATGGACCAAAAACTTTATTTTTTGTGTGTTTTTTTTCTGGTCGATCTAGAGGCCACAATTATGAACCCAGCAACACAAAATTTTACACAGAGGAAGCGGTCTGACAATAGAATAAGCATACCTGTTTTGATAAAGATCGGTATGTTTTGATAAAGATTGTATGAAAAATGATAAATTTTTTATTCTATAGCATATATGATCAAGAGGAGTGGTTGACCTTTAAATTTATACCAATTATATGTCGTGGACACCAATTACCAATTATATGTCGTGTGTTTTTTCGAGTCGATCACAACATCGAAATACAACCCACGGTGAAGGGAATCTGGACAAGTAATAAGAAGGGCTGTACTGAATATTAGTAATATTTGTTGAATACTAGACGGCCAAGAGGGTGCAAATATCGCGAAATAATGCCCAAGCTCAGATTATAGAATCATAGAATGTTATATCAAGAGGAGTGGTTGACCTTTAAATTTATACCAATAATTCCTAGAATAAGTAAGGATTTATTCCAAATAGGTATATACATCTTCTCTTTGCAGCCCATTTGTAAATGTGGCATACCCTCGGATAATTCCAACATATGTTTACACGATTGCTTTTATTTTCAATATGTATTTTTTAATGAAAATTATAATATCAAGTAAGGCGACTTACATACATATGTATATTTGCAAAAAAGGAGCGGTGGAAAAAAATTATGTTAACAATTTGTTTATAATATTTGTGACTTTTGAACAAATATGTCATGAATATGCAAATACATACAAAAGACATATCGTTTTGTGCTGTCATGGATTTAATTTACGTACATATATGCATATGTAACAAATCTTGATATA